>NW_026878293.1:0-106142 GCF_032173495.1 Musca vetustissima | reverse complement strand
AGAAAAACAGACCTCAGGGGACCTGAGGCATTTTTTTCTATAGAAAAACAGACCTCAGGGGACCTGATGAATTTTTTTCTATAGAAAAACAGACCTCAGGGGACCTGAGGCATATTTTTCTATAGAAAAACAGACCTCAGGGGACCTGAGGCATATTTTTCTATAGAAAAACAGACCTCAGGGGACCTGAGGCATATTTTTCTATAGAAAAACAGACCTCAGGGGACCTGAGGCATATTTTTCTATAGAAAAACAGACCTCAGGGGACCTGAGTCATTTTTTTTATAGAAAAACAGACCTCAGGGGACCTGAGGCATATTTTTCTATAGAAAAACAGACCTCAGGGGACCTGAGGCATATTTTTCTATAGAAAAACAGACCTCAGGGGACCTGAGGCATATTTTTCTATAGAAAAACAGACCTCAGGGGACCTGAGGCATATTTTTCTATAGAAAAACAGACCTCAGGGGACCTGAGGCATATTTTTCTATAGAAAAACAGACCTCAGGGGACCTGAGGCATATTTTTCTATAGAAAAACAGACCTCAGGGGACCTGAGGCATATTTTTCTATAGAAAAACAGACCTCAGGGGACCTGAGGCATATTTTTCTATAGAAAAACAGACCTCATGGGACCTGATGAATTTTTTTCTATAGAAAAAGACACCTCAGCGTACCTGAGCAATTTTTTTCTATAGAAAAACATCCTGAGGCTCAGGGGACCTGAGGCATATTTTTCTATAGAAAAACAGACCTCCCTCAGGGGACCTGAGGCATATTTTTCTATAAAAAACATCCTATAGAAAAACAGACCTCAGGGGACCTGAGGCATATTTTTCTATAGAAAAACATCCCTCAGGGGACCTGAGGCATATTTTTCTATAGAAAAACATCCCTCAGGGGACCTGAGGCATATTTTTCTATAGAAAAACATCCCTCAGGGGACCTGAGGCATATTTTTCTATAGAAAAACAGACTTCAGGGGACCTGAGGCATATTTTTCTATAGAAAAACAGACTTCAGGGGACCTGAGGCATATTTTTCTATAGAAAAACAGACCTCAGGGGACCTGAGGCATATTTTTCTATAGAAAAACAGACCTCAGGGGACCTGAGGCATATTTTTCTATAGAAAAACAGACCTCAGGGGACCTGAGGCATATTTTTCTATAGAAAAACAGACCTCAGGGGACCTGAGGCATATTTTTCTATAGAAAAACAGACCTCAGGGGACCTGAGGCATATTTTTCTATAGAAAAACAGACCTCAGGGGACCTGAGGCATATTTTTCTATAGAAAAACAGACCTCAGGGGACCTGAGGCATATTTTTCTATAGAAAAACAGACCTCAGGGGACCTGAGGCATATTTTTCTATAGAAAAACAGACCTCAGGGGACCTGAGGCATATTTTTCTATAGAAAAACAGACCTCAGGGGACCTAAGGCATATTTTTTTATAGAAAAGCAGACCTCAGGGGACCTGAGGCATATTTATATAGGAAAATAGTGTTCAGAGGACCTGCGGAATTTATAAAGTAAGTCTCTAGGTGATAAGTTTATAGCTTATGAAACACCAGTTAAAAATAGATCAAATCTGGACCTAAAGAATTCCAGTCGTCCAATAAAAAGTTCTTTCATTTTTACAGAGATTCTAGTTCCCAATGAGGGCAATTTCTTTTCTTTAGACCCAAATTCTTCTTTCGCAAATGTGCAGAATTAATGTGTAGAACTCAGAGCTATGCAATGTCACATCTGTTTCCGAATAAGAATTTTTTTTTTTCAGTTTCATTACCGATATATAATTTTTCAAAATTATTTTTTTATTATTTAAATTCCACTTAACAGTTTGTCAGAAAACAGGAAGCGGTATTTTTCTCTCTTAACGCACACGAAGGCACACACACATGGACATTATTTCAAAATTGTCCGTAATTTGCATGCTGTGCCGCAGTGTCTGCCTGGCTGCGTTGATTTTGTATTGAATTCGGAAAGCGCGTAAAAATTGTGGCCATAAAATGCCGCCACAAGTTAAATACACGCTGGCAATACAATGACGAGCAGCGTTCACGTTCACGAACACACAGCAGTTTATAACACAATGCTAACAGGCTCTATGGTTTGGCCATAGCCCCCACCCATCCACACCAGGCTCCCCCTCATCAACTTCATTTCCGGTAGGCCGGCCACCTTCTTTTGGTTGTCTGCCGAGTCGGTCTCTGCCAGGCTGGCCACCAAATGAATTCATTGAGTCGGCGTTTAACGCACACAAACAAACTCACACGCACTCTTCGGTCGTATTCACCCAAAACCGATTCCAATTACAATTGAGGCTAGCACAGAGCCAGCCAGAAGTGGCATAATGACTTTTGTTATATAGCGGGCGGACAAGGCAGGCAGTCAGTTAGCCAGCCAGTATTGTTTTCCAGAGTCAGTCCATTGCAAGAATGGCGCATCTGTCTCCCCCTCACTCCACTCCAATATGATGGAGGTAAAAACTAAATGGCCACATATTGAATTTGGCTACTGAGAGAGGGAGAAGAGAAATGAAGAGAGTGAGAGTTATATTCACAAAACCGTTTAAAAGTTTCACGACTTAATTTGATATGTGGCCTGGTGGCTTAATGGACGAACGGACAAATATTACATGAATGTACTCACGTGTGTTTGTGTGTATCTCAGTGAGGAGGGAGAATGAGAGAGAGCGAGTGTTACTTTTATGCAGTTATTGTCACCACACAAACAACAGTAGTGATAGAGAGAGTGTGGGGTGGTGAAATCCCTACCTATCTTCCTTGGGTCGGTTATCAAATTTAGAGTATCGATGATTATGATGGGGGAGGGGAGGGGTGTTACGACGTTATTTTAGAATGAATGGCAAGGATAGAAGTGGAAAAAATCGCAAAAGGAAAATGAAATTGTAATTTTTATAGTCTGCGTAATTTTCATTTTTTTGTTACAGCTGCTGCCTCTCTCCCTCTCCTCGTAAATGCCACAACTGCTGTCATCACCATTATTGTCACAAAATGATTGGTTTGGGGGTTGCCATTTACCTACCAACTAGACTTAGTATTGCAAAAAAAATGGAAAGAAAATTAAGAACAACAATAACAACAACAACAAATGACACTAATATTGATAACATGTGTTACACTTTCTTTTGTTGCTGCTGCCACCATAGCCTTTACTGCCTAGCTTGTTGTCTTGGGTGCGTGCCTCTATATTTTTTCTTTTCTTTTTTTCGATTTGTGCAGTAGTTGCTCATTTTTAATGAAGAACAATGGAAAATTACCTAAATTTTCTTTTAATGTCCGCGCTGTTGTGGGGAACTTAAAAAAAATTAAACAAGTGTCTCAGTTCACCTGAGATCTGTTTTTCTATAGAAAAATATGCCTCAGGTCCCACCTGAGGTCTGTTTTTCTATAGAAAAATATGCCTCAGGTCCCACCTGAGGTCTGTTTTTCTATAGAAAAATATGCCTCAGGTCCCACCGGAGGTCTGTTTTTCTATAGAAAAATATGCCTCAGGTCCCACCTGAGGTCTGTTTTTCTATAGAAAAATATGCCTCAGGTCCCACCTGAGGTCTGTTTTTCTATAGAAAAATATGCCTCAGGTCCCACCTGAGGTCTGTTTTTCTATAGAAAAATATGCCTCAGGTCCCACCTGAGGTCTGTTTTTCTATAGAAAAATATGCCTCAGGTCCCACCTGAGGTCTGTTTTTCTATAGAAAAATATGCCTCAGGTCCCACCTGAGGTCTGTTTTTCTATAGAAAAATATGCCTCAGGTCCCACCTGAGGTCTGTTTTTCTATAGAAAAATATGCCTCAGGTCCCACCTGAGGTCTGTTTTTCTATAGAAAAATATGCCTCAGGTCCCACCTGAGGTCTGTTTTTCTATAGAAAAATATGCCTCAGGTCCCACCTGAGGTCTGTTTTTCTATAGAAAAATATGCCTCAGGTCCCACCTGAGGTCTGTTTTTCTATAGAAAAATATGCCTCAGGTCCCACCTGAGGTCTGTTTTTCTATAGAAAAATATGCCTCAGGTCCCACCTGAGGTCTGTTTTTCTATAGAAAAATATGCCTCAGGTCCCACCTGAGGTCTGTTTTTCTATAGAAAAATATGCCTCAGGTCCCACCTGAGGTCTGTTTTTCTATAGAAAAATATGCCTCAGGTCCCACCTGAGGTCTGTTTTTCTATAGAAAAATATGCCTCAGGTCCCACCTGAGGTCTGTTTTTCTATAGAAAAATATGCCTCAGGTCCCACCTGAGGTCTGTTTTTCTATAGAAAAATATGCCTCAGGTCCCACCTGAGGTCTGTTTTTCTATAGAAAAATATGCCTCAGGTCCCACCTGAGGTCTGTTTTTCTATAGAAAAATATGCCTCAGGTCCCACCTGAGGTCTGTTTTTCTATAGAAAAATATGCCTCAGGTCCCACCTGAGGTCTGTTTTTCTATAGAAAAATATGCCTCAGGTCCCACCTGAGGTCTGTTTTTCTATAGAAAAATATGCCTCAGGTCCCACCTGAGGTCTGTTTTTCTATAGAAAAATATGCCTCAGGTCCCACCTGAGGTCTGTTTTTCTATAGAAAAATATGCCTCAGGTCCCACCTGAGGTCTGTTTTTCTATAGAAAAATATGCCTCAGGTCCCACCTGAGGTCTGTTTTTCTATAGAAAAATATGCCTCAGGTCCCACCTGAGGTCTGTTTTTCTATAGAAAAATATGCCTCAGGTCCCACCTGAGGTCTGTTTTTCTATAGAAAAATATGCCTCAGGTCCCACCTGAGGTCTGTTTTTCTATAGAAAAATATGCCTCAGGTCCCACCTGAGGTCTGTTTTTCTATAGAAAAATATGCCTCAGGTCCCACCTGAGGTCTGTTTTTCTATAGAAAAATATGCCTCAGGTCCCACCTGAGGTCTGTTTTTCTATAGAAAAATATGCCTCAGGTCCCACCTGAGGTCTGTTTTTCTATAGAAAAATATGCCTCAGGTCCCCCTGAGGTCTGTTTTTCTATAGAAAAATATGCCTCAGGTCACCCTGAGGTCTGTTTTTCTATAGAAAAATATGCCTCAGGTCCCCCTGAGGTCTGTTTTTCTATAGAAAAATATGCCTCAGGTCACCACCTGAGATCTGTTTTTCTATAGAAAAATATGCCTCAGGTCTCCTGAGGTCTGTTTTTCTATAGAAAAATATGCCTCAGATCTCCTGAGGTCTGCTTTTCTATAGAAAAATATGCCTCAGGTCTCCTGAGGTCTGTTTTTCTATAGAAAAATATGCCTCAGATCTCCTGAGGTCTGTTTTTCTATAGAAAAATAAGCTCAGGTCCCCTGAGGTCTGTTTTTCTATAGACAAATATGCCTCAGGTCCCCTGAGATCTGTTTTTCTATAGAAAAATATGCCTCAGGTCCGTTGAGGATTGTTCTGACAAAAAAAAATAAAAAAATTATTTCTTTTGGACTCACCTCATCTTTAGCACTGACAAAGACTATTAATAATCCAAATAGTACAGCAGTCCAAAGCCATCGATTTTGGCCTGATGGTAAAAAGGAGGCCATTTGAGGAGGACGACGATGGCGACGTCGGTGGTTTAGATCTTCCTGGAGTTGTTGTTCTTGTTGGTGGTATTGTTGACGACGATGACAAGACATCGTTGAGTTATTGGAACTGGAACTTCTTGATGGCAACATTTTTATTAATTTTATTTATTTATTGTTGTTGTTATTCAAGTAATGATAATTTATTGATAAAAAAAATGTAACGAAGTTTCGCAGATTTTTTATTTTTTTGCTGTAAAGAGAAAAAAAACAATGAAGAAAATTAGATTTTTATTTCAAAAGAAACGATTTGTTGTCTTAAAGAGAAAAATAAAAAAAAAATTGAATAATAATGATTCGATTGTTGTTATTGTCGGTATTTTGCTATAAATATTAGCAAACAAAAAATTAAAAAAAAAATGCTATAAAGAAATAAACTTTTTTAGAATTTCAATAAGTTTTACACATGTTGTCGGAATTGTTGCTGTTGTCTTCGTTGTTGTTGTATTCGTATGGCATATTAAGTTAAAATCGTTTTATTATTCTAATCCAGTACTTGTTGTTACACTCGCAAAAATTCTCCATGTGTGAGGGTGTATGTGTGTGTTTTCTTCAATTTTTATATGTGGTTGTGTGTGTGTGCGTGTTATTTTAAGGAAAAAGTTTTAAGTATTTAAATGCCATTTATGTCGAGGTACATGATGTAATTTATGAAATTATATATTCATCTACGGTGTGAAGAAAATTTTTTAAAATGTAAATATTTAAAAAATAAATTACGAGAAAATAGAACAACAAACTACGTGTTGCTGGGGAGCTTATTTTATAATGTATTTTTTTCGTGGAGACAAAATGTCTCCAATCAATTAGGGATGGATATGGTTTGGGGTGTCATTTCAGGAAAATATATAAGACCTCAGGGTACCAGAGGAAATTTTTTCCTAAGAAAAACAGACCTCAGCGGACATGAGGAATTTTTTTCTATAGAAAAATAGATCTCAGGGGACCTGACGGATTTTTTCTACAGAAAAACAGACCTCAGGGGACCTGATGATTTTTTTCTGTAGAAAAACAGACCTCAGGGGACCTGAGGACAATTTTTCTATAGGAAACCAAACCTCAGGAGACCTGAGGACAATTTTCTATAGAAAAAAGACCTCAGAGGACCTGACCGTTTCTTTTTCTATAGAAAAACAGACCTCAGGGGACCTGAGAAATTTTTTTCTATAGAAAAAACAGACCTCAGGGGACCTGAGAAATTTTTTTTCTATAGAAAATACAGACCTCAGGGGACCTGAGGAATTTTTTTCTATAGAAAAAAAACAGACCTCAGGGGGACCTGAGGATTTTTTTCTATAGATAGAACAGACCTCAGGGGACCTAAGGATTTTTTTTATCTATGGAAAACAGACCTCCGGAGACCTTACGGAGACTTGAGGATTTTTTTCTATAGAAAAAAAGACCTCAGGGGACCTGAGGATTTTTTTTCTATAGGAGGGAGATGTGTTACCATATACGACTACAAAATACCTTATATGGGGCTACCAGTAAAAGTGGACCTATATTAATAATTTTTAGTGGAAAGATTTACTACACAATAAGAACCTAGTGTACCAAATTTCAATTTCAGTGCATTCGGTTGAAATACGAGCTCAAGAACTCCAAAATACTGCCAGAAAATATGGTCCTATATCTATAATTTTTGGTGGAGAAATTTGATACCCAATAAGAACCCAATGTAACAAATTTCAGTGCATACGGTTGAAATGCGCGCTCAAGAACGGCTTAGTCCCCATATAAGGGTACCGCCGAAAATCGTGGACCGCTATAACCCATCTTCGCCCTACAGACAAAAGACGACTCTAAACAAAATTTTGGCGATCTATCTCAATTCCTTCAGAAGATAGCATGATTACAACAGACGGACGGACATGTCTAAATCGTCTTCGAATTTTAATTCATTGACAATCTGTGAAAAATTAAAAAAAGTAATTTGCAAAAAATTTTAAAATGTTATTTCCATTTTAAATTTAAAATTATTTTTACAAAACCCACAATTTAAAAAAAAGCAAATACAAATTCCTCTTCAATACACCTGACCTTTTTATCGTATCCAAAAATATATTCCACAGCAATGGACTAACATTTGCATAAATAACTGGTATTTTTTTAATGTTCGAAAATTACGAAATCATCCTGAAATAAAATAATAACCGCAATCAAATAAGGAAATTAATTGCAAATTTTGAGGGACAAAAAAACAACCTTTAAAATTTTTTTTACGACAAATTAGTCTGTCACGTTTTTAATAAATGTGCCATAAAAGTTTTTTTTTTTTTCAAATATCTTGAAATTAAGTAGGCATTTATTAAGCTAAAATTACACATGTTGTGTGTGATTAATGAGTGTAGAATGTGGGGTTAAGTATTTGGCAGCCGAATAGTTATTTTTACACCCAGTAAACTTTTCAAGTTTTGACTCTGATGTATCGATTTTAGCAAATGTGTTATTATAGGTAATGAGGACTCCAACCGCTTTACATCGATACCTATACTACCTTAGATTAGAATTAAAAAGAACGGGGGTAAATACAAAGGTCACAGGGAAACAACATTGTGGACCATATAACCGGATGTATATACAGGGTGATATAAAAAACTGTAACAAAGTCAAACGCCATAATTTTTACATTTTTTTATTTTATTGAATGTAAGCAAAAAGTGTCGGAAATAACATCAAATTTTAAAATACGTTTAGATTTATTCGAATTGGTCACCTTTGGCACGAATTATGACCTTCAAACGGCCAATGAAACCGTCACGCTGCCCGAATGTTGCTCTGCGGTATTTTGGCCCATTCCCGACGAAGCGCTTGCTTGAGGTTCCAAATACTTGCTTTCCAAAATACTCCAGACACAATAGTCCAACGGATTTGTATCCGGAAATTGTGGTGGCCATTGTGCGCTGGAAATGAAGCGAGGAACCTCCGCATGGATTGTCCAAGGTCTGCGTCCAAATTTTTGGTTGCCCAAGGCTTTAATACACCCTCCCAAATATTTTCTTGATAATATTCAGCATTTATTCTGATGCCACGGTCGATTAATTCCAACGGAAAGCGACCATCGGCTGTTATGGCGGCCCACACCATCACCATGGCCGTCAGAAGGTGCACATTTTCAGCTAACCTCTTTGGCAAGTAAACACGATCATTTTGTTTGCTTACAAACTGCTGGACAACGAATGTTTTCTCATCGGAAAAAAACCAAATTCGGCACTTTCGGTCAAGCGAAGCAACTCTTTAGCTTTTGTAGTCTATTTTCTTTCTGTTGTGGTGTAAGTTCTTGCACTTTTTGGAATTTCAATGGCTTTACCCCGAGCGATATGTTGATCTCACGAGCCATTTTTCGGTCACTGTGATGCTGGTTTCGATCAAGTCGCTTCTTCTTTACTTTTCGAACCATTTCTGCTGCTGTTGCTGTTTTTTTTTTCGTCCACTTCCTTGACATCGGGCTACGATGGTACGAAACACAAAAGATTTATTCACATTTAAATGCTGGAGTACTCTATCGATAGCCACTTGTGTTTTTCCAGCCAACTATAAAAAAATCACACTGTAAAGCTTGAATTCCATCACGAATAACTTTTTTTTCTGGAAAATTCTCACAAAAATGCTTGTGTATGCTTGTAAACAATATAATAATGTGCTGTCACTGGAATAATTTTAACAGATGTCGGACGAGTGGCTTAAAAATGGCAGCAATCTGATGTTGGTTGCCATTTTTTCATCTCACCCTCTATAGCCATCATATTTTGGGAATGTATATACATTAAAGCTCTTGTTGGTGTGGTCCTCATTGCCCCACATATACCACTCTACCACTACTCTGGTCTTTCTGTAACAATTTTATATTAAATTGTTTGTCCATTGATGCCCACCAGATGTTAGAATTGGTCTAATGGCGCTCTTATAGATCCAGTGTATCACCTTTGGATTAAAACTACTCTTCTGCAGAAGGACGAGTATCGGCGGGCATTATCTCGGTTTCGACCAATTACATTCGTTGTTATTTTTTTCCTCAAAAGTCCCCTGTGGGGTGACTATAATGCTCACTCTAGGTTCAAAAAAAAAAAAAAATGGGTATAACCCATTTCGAAAGTTATGACATTTAGAACCGTTGTTTTTGTAGGGTTCTAAGGCCCATATATTTTGATCTGTTGTGGACATACCGCACAGCCGCATACCGCACCATTTTGGAAAGGGTAAATTGTGTTCTATCATTTGAGCCAGACCGATTTTAGGGTTTTTTTTTTTCAAAACAAAAAAAATCGGGGTCCAAAACCCAGTTTTTTGACTGTATCTCCAAAATGGTTTGAGATAACTCCCTCAATGAAAAGGTTTTTTTATAAGTTTAAAAATAACCATTTTATAATAACCGGATCCGTGAGTCGGGAATAACTGGCTACCCGTACTCGAACTTCCGTGTCAAATAACCAGGTACGTCCCCCAAGAATAGAATATATAACCATAATTAGGATAAAAATACCCACGTCCAGAAAAAAAAAAATTCAGAAAAATCTGATCGTTTTTACTAATATATAAAAACCCTTTCAAATTCTCTATGGGACCAATGTATTGGAGTGGGCCTATAATGGACCAATGTTCGATTTTAAGGGGGGTTTTAAAAAAAATCGGGGTCCAAACCCCAGTTTTTTGACTGTATCTCCAAAACGGTTTGAGATAACTCCTTTAGTTGAAAGCGTAGTTGGGCAGACTTGCACTTAACATTTGCTGATGTTAAAACAAAAATACACCTTTACGAAAATTTTCCACAATATTTTTAATGAATTTATTTTTTGAACTTCCTTGGACGTTATTTATGTTTTAAAAATATTAAATTAAATAAATTCCGCAGAATAATTCTTGTTTTTATTTTACCTACAATATTTTTAAGAGAAATTTTGCACACCATAGGTTGAAAGGTATTTTTATAAGCTTTAAAATGATACCCATTTTATAATAACCGGATCTGAATGTCGGGTATAATCGGGTATCCGTACTCGAACTTCCGAGTCAAATAACCAGATACGTCTTATATATTTAAAAATAAAAAAATTCTGATTGTTTCTACTAATTAAATATTTCATAGTTTCCTTGCGGAAGTCAATTGTTTCCCTAATAATAAAACTTTAAAATGTCAATAACAACATGGGAGGCGGTCGAGGCCCTGATTACGAAAAAAAATCATATTTTCCATTAATTGGGTGATTTTTTGTTCGTAGCAGGTGATATCATTGGTCCATAGGAGAAATTCTGAAATCGCAGACAATGCCCAAAAAATATCGAAAAAGTAATTTGCTTCAAAAACAATTATTTTTTCGCACTCAGGACACCTCGGTTCAGATTTTCGTCAGATTTAATGTAAATGGTGCACCAAAGTCATTATATAACTTTCGATTTGCACGTACTCAATGAAGTCTAAAACTATGTGTGTTAAGTTTCATGAAAATCGATTCATATTTAGATATAGCTCCCATATATATTTCCGTCCGATTTAATATAAATTGTATATCAAAGTCCCTATATATCTTTCGATTTGCTCGAAATTTGGTTTAACGCACTGAATTAAGTCTGAAATGGTGTGAGCTAAGATTCGTAAAAATCGGTTAAGATTTAGATATAGCTCCCATATATATTTTCGTCCGATTTTATGTAAATGGTGTACCAAAGTCCCCATAAATCTTTGGCATAGCGTACTGAATTGAGTCTAGAATGATGTGTGTTTAGTTTCGAGAAAATCGGTTCGTATATATATATATATTTATATATTATATTTACGTCTGATTTTATGTAAATAGTGTACCAAAGCTCGTATATTTCTACCGATTTGCACGAAATTTCGCATAGCGTATTGAATTAAGACTAGAATGATGTGTGCTAAGTTTCATGAAAATCGGTTCAGATTTAGATATAGCTCCCATATATATTTTCTTCCCCTTTTATGTAAATAAGATTAAATTTTTAAAAGTGCGAATAGCTTTTATCATGTTTACTCGATCGATTTCCATAATTCTGCCGGAATAAAATTAAATTCGGCTTCAAAATCATACCCATTTTATTTTAAAATTCCAAATTATTCGCAAATGGTCCATAAACTTGGGCTCGACCCAATGTGTACTGCAATTATTTGCTCGAGTGTAAAACCCTTTTATTTAGAAAATAAAAAAAGGTCTGCTTGTCTAGTCAAGTCTACGGTCTTTGTATTTTGTTTAGTGATGATTATTGAATTATTTCTTTTATTTTTTAATTTTACACTCATTCACCTTTAATGCTGTTGTCGTTGCTGCTGCTCCGCTGCTGCCGTTACATATGCATTGACAATAGTCGTGTGGCGGGGAGACAAATTTGCTACTCTCTCGCTTTTTTGCTTTGCTAATATTTATGGCGCTCTTTGCAAAGATACACTATCGGTTATATCGCACAAATTTCGCACAATTTACAAAGAATATTTTATTTTTGCAATTATTTTTTTTCTTATTTTCTTTTATTCAATAACAAATTAATAATAATAATATTCAAATGAATGACGGCACCAACAACAAAAGAAACACTTTGCAAAAACACTGCTGTAAATTTATTTACTCTGCTTTTTTACTTTTTTGCTGCGCTCTTACAAAATTGTGGGAGCTCGCTCTGCTCTCTCTACCTCTTTCGTTTTACTCTTTGTGTAGCATAAAACAGCAAGAACTCCAATTTTTTTTGTGATGGATAACTTTATTTTTTTTTCTTTTGTTATTTCCTTCTTTTTTCGTTATTATTAAAACTTCTTTGTTGCTTTTTATTACTTTTTTTTTTAATTTTTATTTTTGAATTTTGTAAATCGTTGGCGGAGGAAATTTTCTATTTTTTTTCGCAATTTATTTTGTTTGGTTTTGTTGTTTTTTTTTCTAGTTGCGGCAACGAACACACACAACGCGTCAAATAAGAAAATTTAGTTGTTTTTGTTTTCTCGGTTTGTTACTGGATTACGAAAGGCAATGTAACGCGAACTGGCGACCGGCCGACGAGTGAGTACGAAAGCGGCAAGTTCCAATAAATAATAAAAAATCGCATGAAAATCGACAGAGGAAAAAATTCTGTGTTTAGATAATTAAGTGCGGCTTTGTTGCTGCTTCTTCTATTTCTTGTTTTCTTATTCTTCTACCTCCTCAGCCAATTAATCGGTGGTCTTTATACGAGAACACAAAAAAAAACATTAACGGCGGCGGCGTGGTTTTGTTTCTTTTTGTTTTTTCTTCTTTCTCTATATATTCTTTATTTTTTGCACTTGATGTTTACATTGGCATAAACCCACACACACACACACATGTACATACACACAACAATTTGAGTGGGGGGATTTTGCAATATTATTTTTCCAATTTGATTTTTCTTTCAATTTTCTTTTCTATAATTCAAAATTTTTTTGCATATTTATTTCACTTCCTTTTTTCAAACTCTTTTTTATTATTTTCTACTCCAAAACTTAATTTTTATTTAATACGAAACGGCGAGACATTAATGTCCCGCACTTGTAATTCTTTTGCTTCTTCTTCTTTTTCTATTTCACACACAACAAAACGTAGTGAGAAGGAGTACAATGATGATGAAGATGATGTTGCTGCTGCTCTTGTTGTTGTTATTATTGCTAGTTATTCGAGTACACATACAAAATACCAACAAAAAAATACTGTATTCTCCTTTTATTGTGTGGGTATGCCGCCGAGTTGGTGTGTATGTTTTATGATGGCTGGCTGGCAGGCTGGTTGTTATGTTTAATTCTTCTTCTTTTTCCGTTTTATTTCTTGTTTTTTATTATTATTCTTTTATTTCAACCCGCTTTCGTTCTTCCGTTAAACATTAACTAACGATCCGCACGACTCAACTTGTTCGCAAGCACTCACTTTATGGACTAACCACTCATTGTTTGCGCCACACAGTATTCGGCCAGCTAGTCAACGTACTTGGGTTTTTTGTGTGTACGGTTGTGTGTTTGCCTACATTTGTGGAGTTCATTGGGGGTTTAAACACGAGAGAGAGAGAGAGCGAGCAACAACAAACACACTGTTTGAGCAGCATTTCATGCTCAGTTACTTGGCTTTGTTTATGCCTGGTTGTTTTTGTTCCTGTTGTTTGTTTTCCAGTAATCATGCACTAGGCATGCTCTCTCTCTCTCTCTCGGTGTGTGGATACTGGAATTGTGAGTGAAAGAGTTTTGTTATTATCCCCACAAACTAACTCTCTCATTTTTAATGTAACCATTGAGATGATGATGATGTTGTTTACGTTGGTGGGGGAGCGAGAGAGAGTGTATGTGTTAGAAGAGCTTAAAACTAGTTTAAGAGTCAGAGTAATGGGAAAGAGTACAGTACTATTTTGTTATTGTATTAACCGGTTGTTTCATGCCTTAAAATGCCTTTTTAGACAACATAAAATTAAAATGCGTTTTTTAGGCGTTAGAAGCGTTTAAACGCCTTAAAATGCCTTTTTAAATCACAGAAAACGCCTTAAAATGCCTTTTTAGACTACAGAAAATTAAAATGCGTTTTTTAGGCGTTAGAAGCGTTTAAACGCCTTAAAATGCCTTTTTAAATCACAGAAAATTAAAATGCGTTTTTTAGGCGTTAGAAGCGTTTAAACGCCTTAAAATGCCTTTTTAGACTACAGAAAATTAAAATGCGTTTTTTTAGGCGTTAGAAGCGTTTAAACGCCTTAAAATGCCTTTTTAAATCACAGAAAATTAAAATGCGTTTTTTAGGCGTTAGAAGCGTTTAAACGCCTTAAAATGCCTTTTTAGACTACAGAAAATTAAAATGCGTTTTTTAGGCGTTAGAAGCGTTTAAACGCCTTAAAATGCCTTTTTAAATCACAGAAAATTAAAATGCGTTTTTTAGACGTCAGAAGCTTTTAAACGCCTTAAAATGCCTTTTTAGACAACATAAAATTAAAATGCGTTTTTTAGGCGTTAGAAGCGTTTAAACGCCTTAAAATGCCTTTTTATACAACAGAAAATTAAAATGCGTTTTTTAGGCGTTAGAAGCGTTTAAACGCCTTAAAATGCCTGTTAGAAGCGTTTAAAGGCCTTAAAATGCCTTTTTACACCACAGAAAATTAAAATGCGTTTTTTAGGCGTTAGAAGCGTTTAAACGCCTTAAAATGCCTTTTTAAATCACAGAAAATTAAAATGCGTTTTTAGGCGTTAGAAGCGTTTAAACGCCTTAAAATGCCTTTTTAGACCACAGAAAATTAAAATGCGTTTTTTAGGCGTTAGAAGCGTTTAAAGGCCTTAAAATGCCTTTTTAGACCACAGAAAATTAAAATGCGTTTTCTAGGCGTTAGAAGCGTTTAAATGCCTTAAAATGCCTTTTTAGACCACAGAAAATTAAAATGCGTTTTCTAGGCGTTAGAAGCGTTTAAAGGCCTTAAAATGCCTTTTTAGACCACAGAAAATTAAAATGCGTTTTCTAGGCGTTAGAAGCGTTTAAAGGCCTTAAAATGCCTTTTTAGACCACAGAAAATTAAAATGCGTTTTCTAGGCGTTAGAAGCGTTTAAAGGCCTTAAAATGCCTTTTTAGACCACAGAAAATTAAAATGCGTTTTCTAGGCGTTAGAAGCGTTTAAAGGCCTTAAAATGCCTTTTTAGACCACAGAAAATTAAAATGCGTTTTCTAGGCGTTAGAAGCGTTTAAAGGCCTTAAAATGCGTTTTTAGACCACAGAAAATTAAAATGCGTTTTCTAGGCGTTAGAAGCGTTTAAAGGCCTTAAAATGCCTTTTTAGACCACAGAAAATTAAAATGCGTTTTCTAGGCGTTAGAAGCGTTTAAAGGCCTTAAAATGCCTTATTAAAATGCGTTTTCTAGGCGTTAGAAGCGTTTAAAGGCCTTAAAATGCCTTTTTAGACCACAGAAAATTAAAATGCGTTTTTTAGGCGTTAGAAGCGTTTAAACGCCTTAAAATGCCTTTTTAGACCACAGAAAATTAAAATGCGTTTTTTAGGCGTTAGAAGCGTTTAAAGGCCTTAAAATGCCTTTTTAGACCACAGAAAATTAAAATGCGTTTTCTAGGCGTTAGAAGCGTTTAAAGGCCTTAAAATGCCTTTTTAGACCACAGAAAATTAAAATGCGTTTTTTAGGCGTTAGAAGCGTTTAAACGCCTTAAAATGCCTTTTTAGACTACAGAAAATTAAAATGCGTTTTTTAGGCGTTAGAAGCGTTTAAACGCCTTAAAATGCCTTTTTAGACGACAGAAAATTAAAATGCGTTTTTTAGGCGTTAGAAGCGTTTAAACGCCTTAAAATGCCTTTTTAGACCACAGAAAATTAAAATGCGTTTTCTAGGCGTTAGAAGCGTTTAAATGCCTTTTTAGACTACAGAAAATTAAAATGCGTTTTTTAGGCGTTAGAAGCGTTTAAACGCCTTAAAATGCCTTTTTAAATCACAGAAAATTAAAATGCGTTTTTTAGGCGTTAGAAGCGTTTAAACGCCTTAAAATGCCTTTTTAGACTACAGAAAATTAAAATGCGTTTTTTAGGCGTTAGAAGCGTTTAAACGCCTTAAAATGCCTTTTTAAATCACAGAAAATTAAAATGCGTTTTTTAGGCGTTAGAAGCGTTTAAACGCCTTAAAATGCCTTTTTAAATCACAGAAAATTAAAATGCGTTTTTTAGGCGTTAGAAGCGTTTAAACGCCTTAAGCGTTTAAACGCCTTAAAATGCCTTTTTAGACCACAGTAAATTCAAATGCGTTTTTAGGCGTTAGAAGCGTTTAAAGGCCTTAAAATGCCTTTTTAAACCACAGAAAATTAAAATGCGTTTTTTAGGCGTTAGAAGCGTTTAAACGCCTTAAAATGCCTTTTTAGACTACAGAAAATTAAAATGCGTTTTTTAGGCGTTAGAAGCGTTTAAACGCCTTAAAATGCCTTTTTAAATCACAGAAAATTAAAATGCGTTTTTTAGGCGTTAGAAGCGTTTAAACGCCTTAAAATGCCTTTTTAGACTACAGAAAATTAAAATGCGTTTTTTAGGCGTTAGAAGCGTTTAAACGCCTTAAAATGCCTTTTTAAATCACAGAAAATTAAAATGCGTTTTTTAGGCGTTAGAAGCGTTTAAACGCCTTAAAATGCCTTTTTAGACTACAGAAAATTAAAATGCGTTTTTTAGGCGTTAGAAGCGTTTAAACGCCTTAAAATGCCTTTTTAAATCACAGAAAATTAAAATGCGTTTTTAGGCGTTAGAAGCGTTTAAACGCCTTAAAATGCCTTTTTAGACCACAGAAAATTAAAATGCGTTTTTTAGGCGTTAGAAGCGTTTAAACGCCTTAAAATGCCTTTTTAGACCACAGAAAATTAAAATGCGTTTTTTAGGCGTTAGAAGCGTTTAAACGCCTTAAAATGCCTTTTTAGACTACAGAAAATTAAAATGCGTTTTTTAGGCGTTAGAAGCGTTTAAACGCCTTAAAATGCCTTTTTAAATCACAGAAAATTAAAATGCGTTTTTTAGGCGTTAGAAGCGTTTAAACGCCTTAAAATGCCTTTTTAGACTACAGAAAATTAAAATGCGTTTTTTAGGCGTTAGAAGCGTTTAAACGCCTTAAAATGCCTTTTTAAATCACAGAAAATTAAAATGCGTTTTTTAGGCGTTAGAAGCGTTTAAACGCCTTAAAATGCCTTTTTAAATCACAGAAAATTAAAATGCGTTTTTTAGGCGTTTTTAGGCGTTTTTTAGGCGTTAGAAGCGTTTAAAGGCCTTAAAATGCCTTTTTAAAACACAGAAAATTAAAATGCGTTTTTTAGGCGTTAGAAGCGTTTAAAGGCCTTAAAATGCCTTTTTAGACCAGCGAAAATTAAAATGCGTTTTTTAGGCGTTAGAAGCGTTTAAAGGCCTTAAAATGCCTTTTTAAATCACAGAAAATTAAAATGCGTTTTTTAGGCGTTAGAAGCGTTTAAACGCCTTAAAATGCCTTTTTAGACCACAGAAAATTAAAATGCGTTTTTTAGGCGTTAGAAGCGTTTAAACGCCTTAAAATGCCTTTTTAAATCACAGAAAATTAAAATGCGTTTTTTAGCCGTTAGAAGCGTTTAAACGCCTTAAAATGCCTTTTTAGACAACATAAAATTAAAATGCGTTTTTTAGGCGTTAGAAGCGTTTAAACGCCTTAAAATGCCTTTTTAAATCACAGAAAATTAAAATGCGTTTTTAGGCGTTAGAAGCGTTTAAAGCCTTAAAATGCCTTTTTAGACTACAGAAAATTAAAATGCGTTTTTTAGGCGTTAGAAGCGTTTAAACGCCTTAAAATGCCTTTTTAAATCACAGAAAATTAAAATGCGTTTTTTAGGCGTTAGAAGCGTTTAAACGCCTTAAAATGCCTTTTTAGACCACAGAAACTTAAAATGCGTTTTTTAGGCGTTAGAAGCGTTTAAACGCCTTAAAATGCCTTTTTAGACTACAGAAAATTAAAATGCGTTTTTTAGGCGTTAGAAGCGTTTAAACGCCTTAAAATGCCTTTTTAGACCACAGAAAATTAAAATGCGTTTTTTAGGCGTTAGAAGCGTTTAAACGCCTTAAAATGCCTTTTTAGAATACAGAAAATTAAAATGCGTTTTTTAGGCGTTAGAAGCGTTTAAACGCCTTAAAATGCCTTTTTAAATCACAGAAAATTAAAATGCGTTTTTTAGGCGTTAGAAGCGTTTAAACGCCTTAAAATGCCTTTTTAAATCACAGAAAATTAAAATGCGTTTTTTAGGCGTTAGAAGCGTTTAAACGCCTTAAAATGCCTTTTTAGACTACAGAAAATTAAAATGCGTTTTTTAGGCGTTAGAAGCGTTTAAACGCCTTAAAATGCCTTTTTAGACCACAGAAAATTAAAATGCGTTTTTTAGGCGTTAGAAGCGTTTAAACGCCTTAAAATGCCTTTTTAAATCACAGAAAATTAAAATGCGTTTTTTAGGCGTTAGAAGCGTTTAAACGCCTTAAAATGCCTTTTTAGACTACAGAAAATTAAAATGCGTTTTTTAGGCGTTAGAAGCGTTTAAACGCCTTAAAATGCCTTTTTAGACTACAGAAAATTAAAATGCGTTTTTTAGGCGTTAGAAGCGTTTAAACGCCTTAAAATGCCTTTTTAAATCACAGAAAATTAAAATGCGTTTTTTAGGCGTTAGAAGCGTTTAAACGCCTTAAAATGCCTTTTTAGACACAGAAAATTAAAATGCGTTTTTTAGGCTTAGAAGCGTTTAAACGCCTTAAAATGCCTTTTTAAATCACAGAAAATTAAAATGCGTTTTTTAGGCGTTAGAAGCGTTTAAACGCCTTAAAATGCCTTTTTAGACTACAGAAAATTAAAATGCGTTTTTTAGGCGTTAGAAGCGTTTAAACGCCTTAAAATGCCTTTTTAAATCACAGAAAATTAAAATGCGTTTTTAGGCGTTAGAAGCGTTTAAACGCCTTAAAATGCCTTTTTAGACCACAGAAAATTAAAATGCGTTTTTTAGGCGTTAGAAGCGTTTAAACGCCTTAAAATGCCTTTTTAAATCACAGAAAATTAAAATGCGTTTTTTAGGCGTTAGAAGCGTTTAAACGCCTTAAAATGCCTTTTTAGACTACAGAAAATTAAAATGCGTTTTTTAGGCGTTAGAAGCGTTTAAACGCCTTAAAATGCCTTTTTAAATCACAGAAAATTAAAATGCGTTTTTTAGGCGTTAGAAGCGTTTAAACGCCTTAAATGCCTTTTTAGACTACAGAAAATTAAAATGCGTTTTTTAGGCGTTAGAAGCGTTTAAACGCCTTAAAATGCCTTTTTAAATCACAGAAAATTAAAATGCGTTTTTTAGGCGTTAGAAGCGTTTAAACGCCTTAAAATGCCTTTTTAGACTACAGAAAATTAAAATGCGTTTTTTAGGCGTTAGAAGCGTTTAAACGCCTTAAAATGCCTTTTTAAATCACAGAAAATTAAAATGCGTTTTTTAGGCGTTAGAAGCGTTTAAACGCCTTAAAATGCCTTTTTAGACTACAGAAAATTAAAATGCGTTTTTTAGGCGTTAGAAGCGTTTAAACGCCTTAAAATGCCTTTTTAAATCACAGAAAATTAAAATGCGTTTTTTAGGCGTTAGAAGCGTTTAAACGCCTTAAAATGCCTTTTTAGACCACAGAAAATTAAAATGCGTTTTTTAGGCGTTAGAAGCGTTTGAACGCCTTAAAATGCCTTTTTAAATCACAGAAAATTAAAATGCGTTTTTTAGGCGTTAGAAGCGTTTAAACGCCTTAAAATGCCTTTTTAGACCACAGAAAATTAAAATGCGTTTTTTAGGCGTTAGAAGCGTTTAAACGCCTTAAAATGCCTTTTTAAATCACAGAAAATTAAAATGCGTTTTTTAGGCGTTAGAAGCGTTTAAACGCCTTAAAATGCCTTTTTAGACTACAGAAAATTAAAATGCGTTTTTTAGGCGTTAGAAGCGTTTAAACGCCTTAAAATGCCTTTTTAGACCACAGAAAATTAAAATGCGTTCTTAGGCGTTAGAAGCGTTTAAACGCCTTAAAATGCCTTTTTAGACCACAGAAAATTAAAATGCGTTTTTTAGGCGTTAGAAGCGTTTAAACGCCTTAAAATGCCTTTTTAGAAAATTAAAATGCGTTTTCTAGGCGTTAGAAGCGTTTAAAGACCTTAAAATGCCTTTTTAGACTACAGAAAATTAAAATGCGTTTTTTAGGCGTTAGAAGCGTTTAAACGCCTTAAAATGCCTTTTTAAATCACAGAAAATTAAAATGCGTTTTTTAGGCGTTAGAAGCGTTTAAACGCCTTAAAATGCCTTTTTAGACTACAGAAAATTAAAATGCGTTTTTTAGGCGTTAGAAGCGTTTAAACGCCTTAAAATGCCTTTTTAGACTACAGAAAATTAAAATGCGTTTTTTAGGCGTTAGAAGCGTTTAAACGCCTTAAAATGCGTTTAAACGCCTTAAAATGCCTTTTTAAATCACAGAAAATTAAAATGCGTTTTTTAGGCGTTAGAAGCGTTTAAACGCCTTAAAATGCCTTTTTAAATCACAGAAAATTAAAATGCGTTTTTTAGGCGTTAGAAGCGTTTAAACGCCTTAAAATGCCTTTTTAGACCACAGAAAATTAAAATGCGTTTTTTAGGCGTTAGAAGCGTTTAAACGCCTTAAAATGCCTTTTTAGACCACAGAAAATTAAAATGCGTTTTTTAGGCGTTAGAAAACGCTTAAAATGCCTCTTTAGACCACAGAAAATTAAAATGCGTTTTTTAGGCGTTAGAAGCGTTTAAACGCCTTAAAATGCCTTTTTAGACTACAGAAAATTAAAATGCGTTTTTTAGGCGTTAGAAGCGTTTAAACGCCTTAAAATGCCTTTTTAAATCACAGAAAATTAAAATGCGTTTTTTAGGCGTTAGAAGCGTTTAAACGCCTTAAAATGCCTTTTTAGACTACAGAAAATTAAAATGCGTTTTTTAGGCGTTAGAAGCGTTTAAACGCCTTAAAATGCCTTTTTAGACTACAGAAAATTAAAATGCGTTTTTTAGGCGTTAGAAGCGTTTAAACGCCTTAAAATGCCTTTTTAGACTACAGAAAATTAAAATTTAAACGCCTTAAAATGCCTTTTTAGACTACAGAAAATTAAAATGCGTTTTTTAGGCGTTAGAAGCGTTTAAACGCCTTAAAATGCCTTTTTAGACTACAGAAAATTAAAATGCGTTTTTTAGGCGTTCGAAGCGTTTAAACGCCTTAAAATGCCTTTTTAGACTACAGAAAATTAAAATGCGTTTTTTAGGCGTTAGAAGCGTTTAAACGCCTTAAAATGCCTTTTTAGACCACAGAAAATTAAAATGCGTTTTTTAGGCGTTAGAAGCGTTTGAACGCCTTAAAATGCCTTTTTAGACTACAGAAAATTAAAATGCGTTTTTTAGGCGTTAGAAGCGTTTAAACGCCTTAAAATGCCTTTTTAAATCACAGAAAATTAAAATGCGTTTTTTAGGCGTTAGAAGCGTTTAAACGCCTTAAAATGCCTTTTTAGACTACAGAAAATTAAAATGCGTTTTTAGGCGTTAGAAGCGTTAAAATGCCTTTTTAGACAACATAAAATTAAAATGCGTTTTTTAGGCGTTAGAAGCGTTTAAACGCCTTAAAATGCCTTTTTAAATCACAGAAAATTAAAATGCGTTTTTTAGGCGTTAGAAGCGTTTAAAGGCCTTAAAATGCCTTTTTAGACCACAGAAAATTAAAATGCGTTTTTTAGGCGTTAGAAGCGTTTAAACGCCTTAAAATGCCTTTTTAGACCACAGAAAATTAAAATGCGTTTTTTAGGCGTTAGAAGCGTTTGAACGCCTTAAAATGCCTTTTTAAATCACAGAAAATTAAAATGCGTTTTTTAGGCGTTAGAAGCGTTTAAAGGCCTTAAAATGCCTTTTTAGACCACAGAAAATTAAAATGCGTTTTTTAGGCGTTAGAAGCGTTTAAAGGCCTTAAAATGCCTTTTTAGACCACAGAAAATTAAAATGCGTTTTTTAGGCGTTAGAATCGTTTAAAGGCCTTAAAATGCCTTTTTAGACCACAGAAAATTAAAATGCGTTTTCTAGGCGTTATAAGCGTTAAAATGCCTTTTTAGACCACAGAAAATTAAAATGCGTTTTCTAGGCGTTAGAAGCGTTTAAAGGCCTTAAAATGCCTTTTTAGACCACAGAAAATTAAAATGCGTTTTTTAGGCGTTAGAAGCGTTTAAAGGCCTTAAAATGCCTTTTTAGACCACAGAAAATTAAAATGCGTTTTTTAGGCGTTAGAAGCGTTTAAAGGCCTTAAAATGCCTTTTTAGACCACACAAAATTAAAATGCGTTTTTAGGCGTTAGAAGCGTTTTTTTAGAAAAATTAAAATGCGTTTTTTAAGAAGCCTTTAAAATGCCTTTTTAGACCACAGAAAATTAAAATGCGTTTTTTAGGCGTTAGAAGCGTTTAAAGGCCTTAAAATGCCTTTTTAGACCACAGAAAATTAAAATGCGTTTTTTAGGCGTTAGAAGCGTTTAAAGGCCTTAAAATGCCTTTTTAGACTACAGAAAATTAAAATGCGTTTTTTAGGCGTTAGAAGCGTTTAAACGCCTTAAAATGCCTTTTTAAATCACAGAAAATTAAAATGCGTTTTTTAGGCGTTAGAAGCGTTTAAAGGCCTTAAAATGCCTTTTTAGACTGCAGAAAATTAAAATGCGTTTTTTAGGCGTTAGAAGCGTTTAAAGGCCTTAAAATGCGACCGCGGAAAATTAAAATGCGTTTTCTAGGCGTTAGAAGCGTTTAAAGGCCTTAAAATGCCTTTTTAGACACAAAAAATTAAAATGCGTTATCTAGGCGTTAGAAGCGTTTAAAGGCCTTAAAATGCCTTTTTAAATCACAGAAAATTAAAATGCGTTTTTAGGCGTTAGAAGCGTTTAAAGGCCTTAAAATGCCTTTTTAGACCACAGAAAATTAAAATGCGTTTTTTAGGCGTTAGAAGCGTTTAGAAAATGCCTTTTTAACCACAGAAAATTAAAATGCGTTTTTTAGGCGTTAGAAGCGTTTAAAGGCCTTAAAATGCCTTTTTAGACCACAGAAAATTAAAATGCGTTTTCTAGGCGTTAGAAGCGTTTAAAGGCCTTAAAATGCCTTTTTAGACCAGAGAAAATTAAAATGCGTTTTTTAGGCGTTAGAAGCGTTTAAAGCCTTAAAATGCCTTTTTAGACCACCGAAAATTAAAATGCGTTTTTTAGGCGTTAGAAGCGTTTAAAGGCCTTAAAATACCTTTTTAGATCACAGAAAATTAAAATGCGTTTTTTAGGTGTTAGAAGCTTTAAAAGGCCTTGAAATGCCTTTTTTAGGCGATAGAAAATTTAAATTATTTGATTTTTTTTTCAAAAAATATTAATGAAAATTCGAAGACTTTGTAACTGATCTTTTTAAAATTTGAATTTATTTGCCCGATCTCCCATGGCCAAATTTAAACTTAACATTGCCAATTTTTCGGCCTTCAAATAGTTCTCATCTTCAAATTGACACAAAAATTTCGGATATCCCAGAGGGCTAAAATCTGGTTCCGTAAAATTCCATTGTGGTATATTTATCGAAAATTGTCTAGGCTGTGGTTCCATAATGGGGGAAATTTGATTGACAGGCTGTTTAAATTGTTTCTCCAAATAATTGCCGTATGAAACGGGATTGTCAATACTCGAATTATTTTCATTGTGTTCACTTAAAATAACCACATCGGCTTCTTCGTATGTCTTCCTGGAGTCATTTTTTGTGTGAAAGGATTTACTATTGTCCAGAGATTCAGGATACGGAGACTCTTGTCTCTGAACTTCTTCAGCGGATGTTCTGCCTATACTGTGATCTGCACAAGCTGTCTGGGATTTTGGATCTGCCTCAAAATCCGAAATGGGAGTTGTAATTCTTTCCAGCGAAGGAAATATTTTCTTTTGACCCTCCATTTCAGCAACATTTTCGCTGGCCTCCTTTTCTTCAGTTGACTCCAAGGCGCATTTCATTAAAGCCTCGGTCAGTTTCTTTTGGGCACTATCATCAGCACCAGATGGCGTTGTTCGAATAGCAATCAAATTTGTTGACGCCGGGGCCCCAATAACCACATCTGAATAAAGGGTACCTGGTCGACATGCCGAATCCATATTTTTAGTTACCGATTTTTCGATTACCTTTTCTGGCAGACAATTTATTTTCATCCAATTTGGTGAATGTTTTCGGGAAACTTTCTTCGCCTTCTTATTAACAAAGGCCGAAGATCTGTCGGAACGTTTCCAACTGGCTGATTTTACTTTATTGGTTCCAGGGGGAAATATTTCCCTAGAAGAGGAAATGCTAGACACTACCCCCTTCGAGGTTTGAGGTAATTCGACATTTGTGTTGGCAACATTTTTGGCCATTGGTTTCAGGAGATCTGTCAAAGTCTTCTTGGGTTTGGCTCTACGCCTTTTATCCGATTTTTTGTAGGATTTTTTCTGGGAATTCGTATTCGATTGGGGTTGAGTTTGACCGGAAGATGGAGGTTGATGTATATTTGAATTTTGTTGATTTTTACTGAAATCGGAAAAAAATGAAAAATGAGATCTGCTTAGATGGCAATTCTAACCTCACTTTGCGTTAAGAAGTCCGCTAACCATTCTACCGAGGAACATTTGAACGAACAATTTCACTACTGAAGAATTTGAAACCGTGGATATAGAGTTTGAATATTTTTTTCTATAAAAATTCTGGAAGTATAGAATTGTGGAATCGATGTAGTTGGGAGCTTAAAATTGTGATTCCATGAAAAAACTTCTATTTGAAATTTAAAAAAATATTTGAAGTAAAACTCAGTTGTCCTCAGAAGTTTTCGGATATTGGGGCTCAATGTGTTCGAAAAAATATTCTTTAAAAAGTCCACTCTTTGTTTGGTGTTTGAAAATATTTTTTAAAAAGTCCACTCTTTGTTTGGTGTTTGAAAATATTTTTTAAAAAGTCCACGCCTTGTTTGGTGTTCGAAAATATTCTTTAAAAAATCCACGCCTGGTTTTGTGTTCGAAAAATATTCATAGGTGTTCGAAAAATATTCTTAAAAAAATCCACGCCTGGTTTTGTGTTCGAAAAATATTCTTTAAAAATCCACGCCTGGTTTTGTGTTCGAAAAATATTCATAGGTGTTCGAAAAATATTCTTTAAAAATCCACGCCTGGTTTTGTGTTCGAAAAATATTCATAGGTGTTCGAAAAATATTCTTTAAAAATCCACGCCTGGTTTTGTGTTCGAAAAATATTCTTAGGTGTTCGAAAAATATTCTTACGTGTTCGAAAAATATTCTTTAAAAAATCCACGCCTGGTTTTGTGTTCGAAAAATATTTGTAGGTGTTCGAAAAATATTCTTTAAAAATCCACGCCTGGTTTTGTGTTCGAAAAATATTCATAGGTGTTCGAAAAATATTCTTTAAAAATCCACGCCTGGTTTTGTGTTCGAAAAATATTCATAGGTGTTCGAAAAATATTCTTTAAAAATCCACGCCTGGTTTTGTGTTCGAAAAATATTCATAGGTGTTGAAAAATATTCTTTAAAAAATCCACGCCTGGTTTTGTGTTCGAAAAATATTTGTAGGTGTTCGAAAAATATTCTTTAAAAAATCCACGCCTGGTTTTGTGTTCGAAAAATATTTGTAGGTGTTCGAAAAATATTCTTTAAAAAATCCACGCCTGGTTTTGTGTTCGAAAAATATTTGTAGGTGTTCGAAAAATATTCTTTAAAAAATCCACGCCTGGTTTTGTGTTCGAAAAATATTCTTTAAAAAATCCACGCCTGTTCGAAAAATATTCTTTAAAAAATCCACGCCTGGTTTTGTGTTCGAAAAATATTTGTAGGTGTTGGAAAAATATTGTTTAAAAAATCCACGCCTGGTTTTGTGTTCGAAAAATAGTCTTAGGTGTTGGAAAAATATTCTGTGTTCGAAAAAATCCAAAAAATCGCCTGGTTTTGTGTTCGAAAAATATTTGTAGGTGTTCGAAAAATATTTTTTTAAAAAATCCACGCCTGGTTTTGTGTTCGAAAAATATTTGTAGGTGTTCGAAAAATATTCTTTAAAAAATCCACGCCTGGTTTTGTGTTCGAAAAATATTTGTAGGTGTTCGAAAAATATTCTTTAAAAAATCCACGCCTGGTTTTGTGTTCGAAAAATATTTGTAGGTGTTCGAAAAATATTCTTTAAAAAATCCACGCCTGGTTTTGTGTTCGAAAAATATTTGTAGGTGTTCGAAAAATATTCTTTAAAAAATCCACGCCTGGTTTTGTGTTCGAAAAATATTTGTAGGTGTTCGAAAAATATTCTTTAAAAAATCCACGCCTGGTTTTGTGTTCGAAAAATATTTGTAGGTGTTCGAAAAATATTCTTTAAAAAATCCACGCCTGGTTTTGTGTTTCGAAAAATATTTCCACGCCTGGTTTTGTGTTCGAAAAATATTTGTAGGTGTTCGAAAAATATTCTTTAAAAAATCCACGCCTGGTTTTGTGTTCGAAAAATATTTGTAGGTGTTCGAAAAATATTCTTTAAAAAATCCACGCCTGGTTTTGTGTTCGAAAAATATTTGTAGGTGTTCGAAAAATATTCTTTAAAAAATCCACGCCTGGTTTTGTGTTCGAAAAATATTTGTAGGTGTTCGAAAAATATTCTTTAAAAAATCCACGCCTGGTTTTGTGTTCGAAAAATATTTGTAGGTGTTCGAAAAATATTCTTTAAAAAATCCACGCCTGGTTTTGTGTTCGAAAAATATTTGTAGGTGTTCGAAAAATATTCTTTAAAAAATCCACGCCTGGTTTTGTGTTCGAAAAATATTTGTAGGTGTTCGAAAAATATTCTTTAAAAAATCCACGCCTGGTTTTGTGTTCGAAAAATATTTGTAGGTGTTCGAAAAATATTCTTTAAAAAATCCACGCCTGGTTTTGTGTTCGAAAAATATTTGTAGGTGTTCGAAAAATATTCTTTAAAAAATCCACGCCTGGTTTTGTGTTCGAAAAATATTCTTTAAAAAATCCACGCCTGGTTTTGTGTTCGAAAAATATTCTTTAAAAAATCCACGCCTGGTTTTGTGTTCGAAAAATATTCTTTAAAAAATCCACGCCTGGTTTTGTGTTCGAAAAATATTTGTAGGTGTTCGAAAAATATTCTTTAAAAAATCCACGCCTGGTTTTGTGTTCGAAAAATATTCTTTAAAAAATCCACGCCTGGTTTTGTGTTCGAAAAATATTTGTAGGTGTTGGAAAAATATTGTTTAAAAAATCCACGCCTGGTTTTGTGTTCGAAAAATATTCTTTAAAAAATCCACGCCTGGTTTTGTGTTAGAAAAATATTCTTTAAAAAATCCACGCCTGGTTTTGTGTTCGAAAAATATTCTTAAAAAAATCCACGCCTGGTTTTGTGTTCGAAAAATAGTCTTAGGTGTTGGAAAAATATTGTTTAAAAAATCCACGCCTGGTTTTGTGTTCGAAAAATATTCTTAGGTGTTCGAAAACTATTCTTTAAAAAATCCACGCCTCTTGTGGATGGAGTTCGAAAAAAAAACTATTCTTTAAAAAAATCCACGCCTCTTGTGGATGGAGTTCGAAAAAAACTATTCTTTAAAAAATCCACGCCTCTTGTGGATGGAGTTCGAAAACAAAATATTCTTTAAAAAAATCCACGCCTCTTGTGGATGGAGTTCGAAAAAAAATATTCCTTAAAAAAATCCACGCCTCTTGTGGATGGAGTTCGAAAAAAAACATTCTTTAAAAAATCCACGCCTCTTGTGGATGGAGTTCGAAAAAAATATTCTTTAAAAAATCCACGCCTCTTGTGAATGGAGTTCGAAAAAAATATTCTTTAAAAAAAATTTGCGCCTCTTGTGGATGGAGTTCGAAAAAAATATTCATTAAAAAAATCCACGCCTCTTGTGGATGGAGTTCGAAAAAAAAAAATTCTTAAAAAAATCCACACATTGGATTGGTGTTTGAAAATATATTCTGATTTTATTGGACCATATAAAGTATAATTATAAAATTTTCCAAAATATATCAATATCTTAGATTTAGAAATTGTTTACATAATTGCAGTTATGAATGCTAAACTATATTCGCATAGATTTATGTTCGTCATAAATGCAATAAAATAAACAATTTCTAAATAAAAAAAAATAAAAATGAAAATCTCAAAATATTACATAGAAATTCAGCACACAAAAATATAAATGAAACCAAAATTATATAAATAAAAAAATTCCAAATATTTATAATCAATCCTGATTTTGCCGAAGACTTGCTTCCATTTCATTTCCATTAGAATTCTTTGTTATTTTCTCTTTGATCAATTGGGAACATTCCGTTTGCTGAAAGAATTACAAAGAATATACAATTCAGATTCATTCTCAAAATGCCGAAAAATCCGCCATTACCTCATTAACGAAAAATGCCTCTTCCAGACAATTTTTATGTTTATTCAACGAACAGGTGCTCATCTTCGTCGAAGCCTTTTCAAACTCCCGCCAATCACCTATGACAATCCGTACATTTCAAATCCACTCCCTGCTGGCGCATATTTTTCATTAAATTATAATTTCGGGTTTGAAAATAGGTCTCCTCTTTGAAGCTGCCCTGTAATTTTTCCAAACCCCCACCAATTGGGAGATCAATATCATCACTGAAATTTCGCAGTCCTTGATTCAAAGTGGCAGGGTAGTTGTGGGACCTATAAAGAGATTTTTGGTATTCATTTTGGAAATATTTCATTTTAATACGACTTACCTGATAGTATTGGAAAATATACCACGCCGAACACCATAACATATCCGCCTAAACATTTTTCTCTTGGTCGCTTCTTTGTAATTTTCAGTTCCAGAACAAAAATATATTTTTTAATAATAAAAATTAACTAACAATTGTTTAATAAAATGAAGAGGATATTTTGACAATTCAACAATACACCAGCTGATCGTACAGGGTAACCTATTACAAGTACTATTAATAACGTTTAATCCCTATAAAATCCCATTGGCAACCCTAAAATCTAATCAACCATTCCCAATGCATTTCTATGAGCTCATTATCATTCACAATAACCTCTACCGCATACCGGACGGGCAAGTGCATTATTTAATAAGACTACTGTGTGTGCAACAAACCAAATAATTATTTTATTATACGAATAAAATAAACTATAGTCCCTTCAAAATGTTGAGAATAATCAGGCGCATAAACTGCAACATAATTCCGCAACAAATTCGGTGAGCGATATTCCAAATTGCTAAAGATTAAATTCTCCAAATTGTTAAATTTGTAATATTCTTTTTATAGCATCGGCATCGTCCAAATGTCGAATGGCGGTGGCGGCGGTGCAGGAGGAGGAAGTGGAGCCGCTGGTGGCAAAGGCAGTTCTGGCGGAGGTAAAGGTGGCGCCCCTGCCGGTGAATCAGATGGAAATGTCGATAAAATACAAGCAGCCCGGGAAGAAGAATTTTTCCGCAAACAACGAAATGAACAATTGAAGAAGCTGAAGACAAAGAAACCCAAGGAGGGGGAAGAAAAGAAGAAGTAGAAGGAACATTAAATACCTTTTTAATACTATTTTAAAAATAATCACAGATTTTAATATTTATTTTATTTATTTATTTTTTTGCAAAAGGAAGTATTTGTTTAAAAATTAAGTTTAATGAAATATTCGTTATTTTTTAACGTGTTATTGAAAATATAAACGAGAAAAAAAGTGCCAATCGGTATTGCCGACAGATATATACTTCCTGCTTATGGTTTGAGGAGGTCTACGGTATAAAACGCCGGTTTTATTATTCGATTTATATGAGGTATATATATATTTTTTTTTTCAAAAAGATTATCATCTTTGGAGGGATAGCAGAAAAGGTTGCCATATAGAACCCATCTAAGATTTGATGTAGGCTTGGAAACATTACGATTTGCAATGTTTGGATCAGATCAGGATATTACAAAAACAATTTTTTTAAAATGTTGACACTTTGTGGGGAATGTGCCAGAAGGAGAGGATCAATTGGTCCGTTCGCTTCATATGAGGTATGCAAGTTTTCCAAATGTTGACCCATTGTTGGGGACACTAGAGGGAGTGGGCTGATGAGACCCATCTTCCATCTGCAATGTTTGTTTTGAATCGGATGCTCTGCTCGCATGACATTATAGAAAGCATTTTCAAAAACTTTTTTAAACTTCTGAGTGGAAGGTTCCAGTAGGAGTGGATCGATTAGTCTCAACATCGGACTTAATCTTGGTGTGGTAAAAAATTAACGATGTGTGAAGTTTGGATGAAATTTCATACATTTTCAAAAACTTGGAACCATAGGTCTAAAGAATAAAACACAGGTTTTATTTTTCGCTTTATATAAGGTACATGTTTTTCAAAGAGTCCGCCATCATAGGAGAGGTTTCCTATAGTAATATATGTTTGAATGTTTGTGGGGGCGGCACCAGAAACATTGGACCGAATAAAACACAGGTTTTATTTTTCGCTTTATATAAGGTACATGTTTTTCAAAGAGTCCGCCATCATAGGAGAGGTTTCCTATAGAAATATATGTTTGAATGTTTGTGGGGGCGGTACCAGAAACATTGGACCGATGGGTTCCATTTCGAACACTACCTAGGTTTGGTAAAAGTATTAAGATTTCAAGTTTATAAGTTTTAAAAATGTTGAATCTTGGTTTTCGATTTGCATACATTCCGTTTGCTCCATATGAGATTTATAATTTTTCAAAAATTTGGACCCATTGTGGGGAAGGTACCAGAAGTAGAGGACCGATTTCCAACAACATTGGCAACCCTAATCGTATCATCGCCAAACAAAAATAAACAAATGATTAAACATCGCCAACAACAGCAAGAAGAAGCTTCGTCAACAACCAATCACAATAGACCACCAACAAAAAACAAAATACCGACACTCATTGCTGCTGCAACAACTGAGCGGATTTGTGAAATTTTGTTGACGAAATAAACAGCAAAAATAGCAATTTGCTAATTATTATAAAAGAAGAGCGATATAGAACAGAATTTCCAGTATGCTACTGACATTGAGGCGCATCACACAACGTTTATATCCCAAGCAGATACAGTAAGTAGCAGAGGTCTCACTCTCAGATGCAATTTTCGCTGAATTTGGGTCACAACAAATATTACATAATTTGCAATTAATCTGATTAATTTTTGTGTGCTTTTTTAGCATTTCGAAAATGTCTCAAATCGGTGAATTGGGTAGCGGTGCCGGTAAAGGTGGCGGCGGTGGTGGTACCATCCGTGAAGCTGGAGGCAGTTTTGGTAAAATGGAGGCGGCCCGTGAGGAGGAATTCTTCTATAAACAACAAAAGGAACAATTGAAGAATTTAAAAACCAAAACAGAAACTGCCAAACCCGAAGAGCAAAAGAAGTGAGAGGAGAGAGAAACAGTGAGCCGGCACGGCAAGAGAGAGAATAAAATCAATATTTTTGGAGTGACCAACTCGAATGTTTTTTAATTTAAAAAAATTGCCTTAAAATGTTATTCTGTTTAAAGAATGTTAGATTTGAAACTTTATTTTGGAAACTTTTTTTTAATAAATTAGTAGAATTGATTTAAATTGAGTATTTTGAAGATTTTTGTTAATATTAAAAGATTTTTACAAACAAAATTTAGGAAAAAAAAATTGTTTAGCGCAAGTTTGCAGATCTCTTTGGAATTTTTACCACAAGTAGTCCTTAGAACCGTAATCACAACGATATATATATTTGGAATAAAATGCGCTTTACCAACAACTCTCAGAAGGTAAGTAGTAATCATAATAATAATAAGTAGTCATAAGTAGGCCTTCTTCTGATACCGATTAAAACAACATACGTTAGTTCAGGGAGGAAATCAGTACTTCCCGAGATACGGGGCTTTAAGGTTCCAATAAAATACCCCAATTTTATCGTAATATTTCTTTCATACCTACATTAAGCCCGAATATGGGATTCATGGGTCCACTCTTTCTGGTACCTCCCCTTCAAAATAGTGAACATTTTGCTGATAATTATGTTTATAATATCATGCGAACGGATGATCTGATAATGTCTGTATAATGTTGAAAGATGGGATATATCGGTTCTGATAGCTCCTATACAAAGGGTCAAAATTTTGAATTTTCAAAAGCAAGCGAAGTATCCATCATCGAAACTTTGCACAACGTAATATTTTTACCATACATAAATTATGTCTGAAGATTGGACCCGTCGTTTTATTCCTTAGGGTACCTTCCTCACGATTTCAATTTTTTTTTTAAATTTGTTAATCTAATATCAATGGAATTGACTGTCCGATTTCATTAAATTTTTTCAAATTGTAATATTTTACCAAACCCATATATAGTCCGACGATGGGAACCATCTTTGATACCTCCCAATAAAAATAATAAAACCTGCGTGTTTGTAACGGAGCGAAATATTGGTCCTAGACCCACCTTTAATAAACAGATCGAGTCGATCTAGACATGTGTGTCCGTCCGTCTGTCCATTATAATTTGAAAGTAGTATACAGGCCACAGTTATGGACCTATCTTCACGAAATATAGGATGGGTTCTGGCCAATGAACACCTTTTTTTTGGTAAAGATCGGTTAATATTTAGGGATGAAATGGACGAATACTTAATTTTTGTCGGTTTCTCTGGTCGCTTCAGAGACCGCAATTATTGGCCGAACATCGTCAAACACTAGAGGTTCCAGTTATGGTCAAGGACAACGCCTACAATTTTCGGTGATGACCAGATAATATTTTTGGGATGAAGTGGACCGAAAACTTATTTTTTTTGTATTTTTCTGAGTCGATTTATAGGCCCCAATTGTAAACCACTGTACTGAATATTAGTAACATTCGGAAAATATGTCAGTGTAAGGAAGAGGTACTGTTGACCTATAGTCAGGTAAGAGGTTTCAAATTTCACGAAATACTGCGTAAGCTCGGAATAAACATCCGTATCGTATGGTCGGCCCCGACTGATTATACTTTACCGCTCACTGGTGTTTTTATTTACATATGTGTCAGTCAGCTGTTGCTTGTTTAAAAGGACATCAGTGCATCAGCTGCTTTTTATTTACAAGTACCTTTTGGCGCGCTGTCAACAATTGGTTGGTTGGCAATTTAGGAAACATACTCCAAATGTATACCAAGGATCTGTGATTACCTAGGGGGAAATATCCCAAAAGGTGCATTTTACGAAATTTGGAAAAGTACATTTAATTATAATATTCTTGCCGCCTATATTAATCCTGCAGGCTTTTACAAATTTGCGGAACATCAATTGTGACGGAGTATCAACTAATAGCTATGAAATGAAAGTGCGATAGCCTAACGTGATTTTTTATGTGTCTATGTTTTTGTGTCTTCTAAAATGGTCCAAATTCAAACCTCCTGACACGTAAGGAGTATGTGGCGGCTGTGTGGTCATTTGGCACTACGGGTCATGTATTAATGAATATAAGCTGGTTACAAACGAATATAGACTGGTGATATGCCAAAAGTAACATCAACCTAAGAAGAGAAACAAATTCGAACCTTGGAGGGGGTGCATGCACCTATTAAATCATCTGAGCTGACGTACCGTGTAAAGTACTCTGATATTTCCATGTTAGCTTTATTAGGTATCCTGGACACACCTCTTTTAGGTTCGAATCTATGGAAGAACCTGTAATATACCGATTTCTTGTAAGTAATAACCCCCATTAAATTCTTAAGTTCTCATTCATATTTCTTATTTTTAGTAACCTACCTGACCTGCCAAAAACAAAAATATATTTAAGTGTCCTTCACAATGATCGTTAACTAAAGATGACACTTCAATTGCCTACTGCGAACACAGGACATTTGGTCAACATTACATTATTCTATTGTAATTACCCACTATGAGGCTCTTGGAGGAGCAAAAAAATACACACTTGATAAGAATAAACAACATAATCTCATTTTACGAACAAAAAGCAACAACAACAAAAGCAATACCCTAATGTAAAGAGTGCACACTTTTCAGCTGAGAACAAATGTTTCCGAGAACAGCCACCACAAACCGGTCTCAACTCGTAATGATATTCCGAAAAAAAGAACACCAATGAAAACAATAACACACTGAGTTGTCCAGCAGTCAACAACTGATTGTCGATCGCGATACATATAGGGCACGCACGCAAAGAGACTATCGGACAAAAATAGTTTAATATTTCGCTAAATCATAAAAATAAACAGCACTATGGCCAAAAATTTATCCAATCCCCTTAAGGTGGCCCTCCGTAGTCGCATGAAAGGTGAGGTGTTAAAGAACATAACACCGGAATCCCGAGCACGACAATCTAAAGCAATTACGGAAAAGGTAACATCAATGATTCCAAAATCTACTGATTATCTTTATCAATTAATTATTGAACTTTTATGTTCATTTGTTTTTTGTTTACTTTGTTTTTATTTAGGTTTTGAAAACCGAAGCATTTCGCAATTCTCAACGCGTTAGCATATATTTGAGTACAGCGTCTGAAGTTGATACGGGCGATTTGTTGAGCGAATGTTTTCGCTTAGAAAAACATGTCTTCGTACCCACCTATGAGGGTAGTAATATGGAAATGGTTCGGCTTAAAAATTTGGAAGATTACAATTCATTGCCGCTAACCAAATGGAATATTAAACAGCCGAGTGCCAAGGAGGGTCGTGAAAATGCTTTAACAAATGGTAAGGAGGGAATATAGAGAAAAAATAAGTTTCCAACAGAAACCTTAAAATTTTAAATATAAAGTATGTAGTATTGGGGTTATCAATCGCCTAAGAAATTTCTATGCACCAGATTCCAATCAAGGGCTACCAAACATGCTGCCCAATTCATTTTAGCTCAATGTTTTTCACGGGGGTATTGCCTTAATATTCTGGATATATATTTTGTATCTCAGCCTGACGAATGCTGTAACATGTCACCTGCCATTTCATAGGGGTTAGCTCAAATCACCCTATTATCATCTACATATATCAGCAGACAACCCGACTTTATAATCTCTGAACGCTGTACTTTTCACCACTAGTCGATTCAGAGTTAATTAGGCTTTACAATGTTCGGCTAACAGAAATGTAAAAAAATGTGCCAATATTTTTATATAACCTCCAATTTTTTAGCTACAATTTTCAACCGACAATTATGTATCAACCCCATGTTGGTCGTTTCAATGCACCATATTTCGATCAAAGCCTACCAAACCTGCCGAACACCCCGCCCCGCCGCTTCACAGAGGTCAGACCATCTTCCAATTATCATATCAATCAACAGACCACCTGACTTTAAAATCTTTGCATGCCGTTCTTTTTTTATGAGTTTCAAGAATTCACGAATCGTCGATGCAGAGAACTGTCCTATACTTGGCTAGCAGAATGGAATTATCGCTGCTCGCTATATACCGGCGCATGAAATACTTGAATTTATATCGGCAGAAATAGCAAATGAGCATGAACTCAAATTTTGAGTATGCTACCGGACGGCGAGCAAAAAAAGAGGCTAGAATCGAGTAAATTGAATGCAGGACAAAAGGATAATTGGACTTCTGTCTCATTTAACGGTGCTGAGGTAACATATCCTAAGAGACACTTTGTACATCGAAAGTCCAAAGTCCTAAGCATCAGATAATCCTACTCAGTTGCTCGGAATAATTATAACAGACGCATATTGTGAGAGGAAGCTAACGGAACAGATCGACTTTACAAAACATTTGACAACGGACTATCTCAACTAGACCTGTTCGGGGACGTCGGAAGAACTATCCTCCAGTTAATTTTGAACAATTGTTTGTGATATATATCTGAGGACCTATGTGGAATTTAGATACCGAATTTTTCCATATGTGGAATATGAAAATATTCCCCACAAAGTCAACGGCCTCACTGTTTACCATATGGCAGCGGAGACGCATCTACCTTTAATTACCGCCAAGGTTCTAGGGGACTCAATTTCTTTATGCTGAAACAAGGTTCATAAGCTGGGAAGCTAATAAAAATTCCTTGTGGGCAGCCTAAAAGACCGAGCTACCGGTCTGTTTAAAGGTATGCGGCTCCAGTGAAAAAACCGCCCTGAGAACTGCAAAAGAATCTCTATTTCGCACGTGAAGTTGGAATTCGACCAATTAAGAAGCCCTTCGCAACATCGTACGGATATTTACTGGAAAACTTCCGAATGTATTTGATGTTAATTAGAATGAATTAGAATGAATTCCTTGTCCGTTATCGAGTCTCTATCCCGTCCGATAAACCGGTTGCAGTAATTAACCGCTCTCCGATAAATCTTCTTGTCAGAGATGTCTTTTGGGTTGACTCGCATAGTGGTTCCCGGTTCCGATGGTTCATCCATCTTTACGATGAGGAACTCATCGGCCACAGTATCCGGGCTGGCTCGTTTAGTGGTTTCCGATTGCGATGATTCATTCATCTTTACGATGGGTTGCTCGGGCCCCAGTATCCGGATCCATTTTCTGAGACCATTTGTCGTGTTGTCGTTTCACAATGTTTGGATGTTGATTTGGAGGATTGCCCCTTGATCCGATTATTGTCATCCTGTGGTAACCTTCTCACCATTCTTTTTAGCTACCAATTCATACGAAATCGAAGTTTGAACTGTCTGCAGCAACGATGGATACTTTGTAGCAGGTTTTTGTTCCACTATAGACCGCTTGCCAAAAGAAATTCCTTATCACTAGGGCCTTGGACATATATCTGCCAATAACAGACAGGCTTTCCTGTCCAGTGCTTCATTGGATTTAGCACTGTTGGGTGGCGTAGTCGACAGTAGGGTTTCCAAAGTATCTTTGAATCATTTGCCATCGTGAAGCCATAGGGTGTCAAGGATTTTTATTTTAATGTTTCAGAATCCATACATTTAGTAAGTGTAGGAGGACATAATGTCGATCATGGCATAGCCTACTTACCATAACAATTTGGTAAATAAATTTAATACTGGGCGAGGCGCCAACTTTTTGGCATATTTCAGTGTCAAATTTTAATCAGTTTGTTAATACAATCTATTTTGTTGATTTCTCTTGCAGGACAAGGTATTGATTTATTCCTAATACCCGGTGTGGCATTCACACTAAATGGTGGCCGCATGGGTCATGGTATGGGCTATTATGATGCGTATTTGAGACGACACTATAATACCTATCCGAATAAGAAAACTACCTTAATGGCTTTGGCTTTTCGGGAACAAATTGTCGAAGATGGTGAACTGCCATTGGAGGAGCATGATGTTAAAATTCATACAATTGTAACGGAATAGAGGGCAATCATTGCAAAAAACAAAAATCTGGAAAAGATTTATGGACAAGCATTGTTGATAAATTACAATGTAATAAGGATTATCAATATATAGTTTGATAAGAATGTAAACAAAGCAAAAAATAAAAAAAAAATAGAGATAAGAATGACAAGGGCATTGAGAAGCAATGCACCGCCGACACAATGTAATGATTATTAGAATGACGTTAGTAAATAGATTAAATTGTTTATGTGTATATTTTATTGTTTTTTTTATTATTATATACTAAATATATTTTTTAATGTATTTTGTCTTTGTTTGTGAAAAATTAATTGAATGTTTTTGTTTTTAATAAAGTCAATTAAGAAAAATATAATGGAAAACTTTTTTTGTTCAGCAAGCTGCAAAAATAGTAAAAAAAATAAATAATTTAAAAACACTGTTTTGTTTTAACGCATATATGGTCTTGACCTTAGGCCACGACCTCTTATACGCCCGGTAAAATGTGAAGTGACATAATGGGGTTCACCCGAAGACCCTCCACCAAAATGAGAATCATTGGAACGATAGTGTGAGGGGGGACCATTTTCACTCCATGTCAGTGGAGAATTGGTGCGTATAAGTTTCGTCTTGCGATAGGCCACCGCAGCTGATATCCTAGAACCACGATTACGTCCAACACGAGAACCACGCATCAATGGTGGTATTTTATTGTAGCCTGTGGGTCCCGTGGGTTGGGCTCCACATGTCTCCAAAGCCAAAAAGTCATCAACATGCAGGGAGGGTGGCCGTGATGTATTGGGTGGACGTGAACGGAACAAATCTCCACGGGAAGGTGGTGGCCGGGCATAACCTCTGCCACGCATTGAGGTTACAAAGATTTTCTTCTCCGGCCTTCCAGTGCTGGGTTCCACCTCAACACGTCGGGTACGGAAACAGGGTGCTGTGGGTGTGCGTTCACGATTCGATTGTGGTGATGCGGACAAATGTAAAACCCTCTTGCAATCGGAGGATAAATTACACTCCGGTGTGAGACAGGATTGGGCCAATTCTGTCAGATCACATGTAACCCGTTCATATTGTGTCTCAAAGTCCTGCGTGGTGAGGTCATCAATGTTTAGGGCCTGCAGCCAATAATCGCTGGTCATTTGATAATCATCACCATTCAATGGATCGTAGACGGTAAACACGGGCCGGGCATCATATTGGGAAACAATACTTTCAGTTTGGGGTAAAGTGGGTTCATTGTTCAGTTCATTTCCGGACGCCACAGATTCTTCATCGTTACCCGAAGACATAACCACATCGCTGGAGATTAACATTTCCTTTAGCTGCTGTAAATCACTTTTTAAGGATACATTCACTTCAGCTGCCACCTCACCCTTTTCCAACAACGCCAACAAACGATCTATAATCGTTTTCTCTTCTTCCCGATTAAATCCAATTATCATGGCCAATTCTTGGGGCGACAATTTCAATGTCCTTGGTGGTATATAGCTGTACTGCTGATTCAGATCTTCAATTTGTGTCATGGAACGTAGTAGCAATATCAAGGATTCTACATTGGGATTATAGGCCACCGGGGTTGTAGTCGCATCATTTGTTTCCGTTAATTTTGTTAACCATTCTTGAAATTCCGCCTTCTTCTGCTTCAATACCGTGGACAAATGATAAAAGGTAATATCATGATCGGTGAGAATTATCATATTCCTCAGAGCCAAAGTGGCGATTTCACCTTGCTTAACATCGGCCTGCATTAAATTGCCGAAAAGGGCATCAGCAATTTTCGGTATCAATTCCTTGTTGGGCAGGGCCGAAGCCAAGTTCAGCAAATGATTTGTATTGTTATTGGCCAAAACATTTTTGGTGGCAATGAAAGAAACTTCGGTATCCAAAAAACTTTCCAATAGACGATGTACCGAAATTTGACATTTAATACCAACCTCGGAGGGATTTTTAAGTAACAGCAATTGGTGGAATAAATCCCATAACTTGCCCGATAAAATAGATAAGGTGGATATCTTCAATGATGGATAAACATTGAGACGGGCATAAAATGCCAGGAGACGTGATAGCTGTGCTGATGGTTGTTGTCCTGCGGAAGTCCATTCATTGCATAGTAAATCGCTAAAGGTCTTCGAAATCAATAGTGTCATATTGGGTGCCAAATCGGCCAATTGGAGACATACTCGTGTCAAAAGATCACTTAGCTGTGGGAATGAAGAGGGAGCCATAGCTTCAATTAGCCGGGCAATTTGCGCCCCCTGGGGATGTAGATGTGCTGACCATAGCTTACGTTCGGTAAGTAAACGTTGTGCTTTTGTTTTGAGGCTCTCACCACTGGGTGTATTAGCATCGGTTTGCGGTAATGGTACAGGCAGCGGGAGGGGTAATAATTCTGCCAATACTAGGAGGCCTGCGAGAAGAAGAATAGGAGTAAAAAAATGGGTTAGGAATAAAAATAAAATATGATGCAACAATGTTATAAAAACCATGAAAAGATTAGAACCGTCTGTGAAAAAAAAATATCCAAAGGTCTATCAAAATAAAATTAAAAAAATTGAGACGTACAGGTTGGAAGGCAACTTTAAAAATATTTAGAAAATCCAGGCCTATAAACAGAAGTTCCCTTAAAAGAAGGTACCTATAGGTCTGAACCTCTTTAAAAAATATGTTAAAAATCCACGCCTATAAACAGAAGTTCCCTTAAAAGAAGGCACCTATAGGCCTGAACCTCTTTAAAAAATATTTTAAAAATCCACGCCTATAGGTCTGAACCCCTTTAAAAAATATTTTAAAAAATCCAGGCCTATAAACAGAAGTTCCCTTAAAAGAAGGCACCTATAGGTCTGAATCCCTTTATTTTTTTTAAATCCACGCCTATACATCTGAACACCTTTAAAAAATCCAAGCCTATACGTCTGAACACCTTTAAAAAATCTAAGCCTATAGGTCAGAACCCCTTTAAAAAATCCAAGCCTACACGTCTGAACACCTTTAAAAAATCCAAGCCTATAGGTCAGAACTCCTTTAAAAATAAATATTTATTAAAAAACCACGCCTATAGGTCTGAACACCTTTAAAAAATCCATCCTATAGGTCTGAACACATTTAAAAAATACCTTTAAAAATCCAAGCCTATAGGTCCGATCCCCTTTAAAAAAATATTTATTAAAAAACCACGCCTATAGGTCTGAACACCTTTAAAAAATCCATCCTATAGGTCTGAACACATTTAAAAAATACCTTTAAAAATCCAAGCCTATAGGTCCGATCCCCTTTAAAAAAATATTTTAAAAATCCACGCCTATAGGTCAGAACGCCTTCAAAAAATATTTTAAAAATCCACGCCTATAGGTCTGAACCCCTTTAAAAAAATATTTTAAAAACACACAACTAAAAGTGGGTACCCTGAACAAATATAAAAATCTACGCTTTAGGTCAGATGGTACTCCTATAAGTCAGAAGATACCCTGAAAAATTATAATTTAAAAATCAACGCCTACAGGTCAGCAGGTACCTTGAAACAAATCTTTTAAAAATCCAAGCCTGTAGGTCGGAAGGTAGCTTGAAAAAAAATTTTTAAAACCCACACCTCGAAAAAGTTATTTTAAAAATCCACGACTACAGGTCAGAATCTATTTAAACAATTTATAGGCTCGAAGTCAATTGAGAAAAATTTTGACGTTTAATAGGTTTGAAGGTACTATAAAGTGACCTGGCCACATCAAGTTTCCGACGATCGACTTTATTAGTGAGGAAAGTTCTTTCAGATACCGAATATTCCGACTGCGTAGTTTCTCTTCCGTTAGAGGGTTGACTTGAACCACCTTTACACGCATCGAAATTGTTTTAATCTGGAAGTCACTAACAATACTGTTTGCATAGTCCCTCGAGAATTTCCGCATAAATTTCAGATTTCTCTTAACCTTTTTCGTAACTTGAGCAGCTCTAGAAAAATATCCCCTCCACTCACCTGGTATAAATGTTGATGGACTATCGATATTCTTCAATATCTCTCGTATCATTTGAGTCCACAATGACTTGTGCAATAACTCTTCATGCAGTTCATTGGGTTGCGTGTACGCAAGAAGTGTTTGTATTATTTCATATTTCGATTTTTCCACTTCAGCTGCTGCAGGACTATTACTGGGGAAATAATGCATTAAATAATAGGTACGCATTAAATGATCGATGGCGGTTAAATCTTTAAATTCTGCATCACGACATTGAATGGCAAATGATAGCATTTCTCGTAAAATCTGCAATGTGGGCAGAATAATTTGACAACAATGGATACCCTGAATGGTCATCAGTGATGGTGTATGGAGTCCAGGTTGTTCAAAATATGCACAAAGTTTTTCTAAAATCTGCAATAGGGTTTGTATACCATCTGCGGCATAGAATTGTAAGGCGACATAACGATGTTTTAACTCCTCAGTATCGGCTGATTTATAGAGTCTTGACACAGGACCAATTGCCAAATGTCGTAAAATTCTCAAACCCATTATTAAATCACCTGGGAATGTGGTAACATATTCCATGGATCGGGTGATAACCTCTACCAAGGGTGTTATATCATCATAGGAGAAAATATTTGTCACCTCTATGGGTTTCAAATAGACAAATAGCTCTTGTAATACAGCCGAAACGGATGGTTCAAATGTTTCATGATTCTTCGCCAATTCGAGTATGCGTTTGCCGAACTCAATTAGATAATCCAGATTTTCACAATAGCGTACACAGCAGTCGACCATATCGACAGCATAACTGAGTACAGGACTTTTATATTTGGCACCGGGGCTTGAGAGTTGCCGTTGGGCCTGTAAACGTTGTTCTTGTTTTATCAGATCCATAAAAATGTGCAGTTGGTTATTTAGGCCAATAACTTCCACGGTATATTGTCGGCCATCGGCATTACAGGTCTGCGAATATAGGGCATGTAAATGTGTGGCCAATGTGGCGGCATCATAGGGTTCCGCCACTGTGGAATAGAAGATAATCGCATCAAGATGATAGCGCGTCTGCACTTTGTAGGATAATTCAATTCCCAATTTTATAAATTGATCTTCATAGGAACGTTTGCAGTGCTTTTGTGCCATCACCTGGATGTCTTCATTCTCCACGAGTTCCATGGCGGTTTCGGTATCGGTGTTGGATTTGTTATCGGCGTTGTCTGTAGTTGATGCCGTGGCATCTGTTGTGGTTGATTCCTTCGTTGCTGCGGGAGATTTTTTAGCATCTTCCTCTGAGGGTTTGGTTTCCGAGTCTACCGGTTTCATTTCAGCATCTGCAATGTAGTATGGATAATATTCATTATTACTTATTTTTATTGAAAATTTTATATGATTTACTTACCCTCCCCCTCCTCCTCATCGGGTTCAGCAACATCTTCCATTTCCGGTGAGGGTATATCTTCAATACCCAAAAGTATGGCCACCAACATTTGAGCCACTTCGAAACCATCATCCACCAAATAGTCAATACCAATGTGGGTAGACAATAGAGCTTGCAGCAGATCCAAACTTGCCAAAACCAATGAAGATGGCAAAGTGTCACAATTACTCAACAACAAAAGCAGAGATTCCGCCAAGGTATGATGATTAAAATATGAACGTAAAAAATTGGCAAAACTTCTTTGAGCCGATGAGTCCAGAGAAATTTCAAATTTCTTGGAGACGGGTAAAAATCTTCTCGGCTGTTGGTAGGAAAGACAATTTTCATGTAAAGCATCAATGACTTGCAATACTGCAGATTCCAAAATGCTAAAAGGTTCCATGCTGGATGGTTCATAATTGGTTAGGACAAAGAGATTTGTACAGGTCTCCCTGATTGTTGCCAATGCCTCATTCAAATGGAGTTTTTTAATAATGGATTGCAGGAAGTATTTGGTACGCGTTAGCTTTGAGCTATGTAACAAATCGAGAATTAATTGATAACCATCCACGGCTGGGGAGAGGAAATATTGCAGGGCTGGCTTGGTATCCAGTAGCGAGTAGATGGCCTTTAGCAGCAACAGCTTTATGGATAAGGCCATATAATTTTGATGATACAACACCAATATGGCTTTAAATGGATCATAGCTAACTGTGTTCAATAAATATTCAAAGAGCGTGGCACAAGGAGCCAGTAGTTCCATTAATCTTGCCCCGGTCTTTATGTGTCGTATTTTAAATGCTGGTTGGGGTTGGGCGCAGGCAGCCTCAAAATCCAAAGCCACCAATAGAATGTTGTAAACCAATTTTAAATTTTCCTTCTTGCCGAATAGCTCGTGGAAAATATAATCTCTACGTTTATAATCCGAAGAGACATAAGACAATTGATTGATAAATTGTTCACACAAATAGACAAAAGTTTCCTTCTCTTCAGCACTTGTGCTGGGGTCTTTGAATCCCGACAATGTTTCACATTTTGTTTGTGCCGCATATTTGTTTAACAGCGTCTGGAAAACTTCTACATCTTTGTCATATTGTTTAACAAAACTTTCATTGAACTTCTGCACAGGTTGGCTATAGGGATTAAAATCAATAATTGCCGGTTTCGCCTGGGCCGCAGCCAATTGAATTTCTTGTTCAAATTCATCTGCTGCCTGGGCCTGATCATCATTGGTATTAGAATCGTCATCGGGTTCATCGTCTAAGATCTCATCATCACTGAGAATGGGTTCATATTGTTCTACAGGTGTACCGGGGGTTTCTTCTTCCTCGGGTAATGTCGTCTCAGGATTTTCATTGCAGGTGGCCACAGCATCCAATGATTCCGATGATCTGCGGGCATAATTACGTCCCTTGGATGACTTGTAATGGGCCGACTCTTCATCACTATAATCTGGGGAACGTGGCCGGGCCGGTGAAACAATTGTTGCGGGCGGAGTACGCGGCCATTTGTGTGCATCTTCAATATCGGAACGTGAACGTTCAGAACGTTTTCTTCTTGATCTATGACCGTAGACAGGGCTGCGTGACCAATCCCTCATGTTCTTCTCCCGTTCCCTTGTCTCCCTATCTCGATCACGAGTACGTATATATTCTCTATCATTACTCTCGGAATGACAACGATTACGCGATGATGTCGGTGATCTTTCCGACGACCTCGAAGACTTTCTTGCCCTCCTCTCGCCTCGTTCATCACCCGAATCCCGACGATAGTGTTCAGCACCACCACTTGATGATAGACCACGACTACGCATACCCTCATAATCGATATCTTCACGTTCATGCCCGTGAGCAGCTGCAACCACCGGTAGCTCACCCGGTAATGGTTCCTTCCACTCCTCCTTCATCTCCTCATCTTGCAGGCTGCTATTCCTAGCCTCACCACTTAGATTCGGAGCAATCTCTTCCATATCTTCCGGCTCACATGGTGCCGCCGGTGGACTGGCAATATTTTCCGTCAAGGAATTTGTCAATATACCATAAACCGCCAAGGTAATAGTATTATACCAGCCTCGCAATACCAACCCGTCGGTGGGTATCTTTTCCTGGGTACATTCCAAATGTATGCAGTCGTTTTGATTATACTGCAGCTGGCCCAAGTTTTCGAAGGTTGATGCACCCGGCATACCCAAATCGTTGACAAAGAATTCAATGTCAAATTTTGAGGGATTGGTGGCACCCAAACGTACGCCACCCGGGAAGTCTGCCTGGACACGGGCACCCAGTGGTATAATGCGCACCTGTGTGATAAAGACCGGCTTGGGAAATTGCACCAGATCCAAATTTATGTCCTAAATAATAGAATGAGAACAGCCCCTCATTAAAAAAATGCGTCAATGCCGATGCTACGAGGTCTCAACTTACCGCATCTGATTCATGGGAAAAAGTGTCAAAAAACAATAGCTCACTGACATCTTCAGTGTCCGTCATTTTGCTCAGGGTCTTCTGGTCCAATTGAGGATATTTATAAAATAATTATGCGAAATTCCGTGTCAAATTTCAATTTTTCCAATTTTTAACTCATTAATAAATTCTTCACGCAAGCAAATAGATCGCCGATAAAACTGAAAAACGTTCCATCTGCCAGCGTTTGACAGGAGAAGACAAAATGACCGATAAAAAAGAGCTCAAAGTGGTATAACGGAGAATTTACGAATGAGGTGGGAGGGAGACGACGTGAGAACCCGTGTTGTTTACAAACACACACACTCACAGGTCACACCGACGACAAACTATCTGATCAAAGCAAAAGCTGGGGCGCTATGAAAACCTGTAAACAAAAGTGTTGCCACTGGGTTGAAAGCATTTTGACAGTTCGAGTAATTTAAAAATCGATTATTAAACAGCTGTTGTGAGGTTATTTAATAAATTAAAAAAGCATTGGAAGCCTCTAAAAACCAACCAAGAAAAGATTATAATTTATTAAATAAAAATGCAAAATTGCAAACGTATCGTATCGTCACTGTCGACACTAAGTGGTCATCGTTCGATTTCCACCACCGCACCGCTGGAAGGCAAACGTAATTTCCGTAAATTCTTGGTTTACAATAAACGAGGCACCAGAGTCGTCAAAGAAGCACAACGTAAAAATCCTCTCGAGGCACCGGTACCAATTCACAAGCGTGGTGTCCGCGATACCGGCATCTATGTAAATGGCAAATATGTTGAGATTCCAGAAAAGATTCCCGAATTAATTGTACCCGATTTGGAGGGATGCAAATTGCGGCCATATGTTTCATATAAGGCACCCGAAGTCATACAATCGGAATTCACCAGTTTGGATTTGTTCAATGCCGTATATTCGAAGAAGATTATCGATGACTTCAAGGAGGGCAAGTTGAAGGAAGATTTGTCGCCTGTGGAACCTTCAGAGAATGAAAAGTTGACTGCAGAGGAGGCCCTGATACGTGCTAGAAAGACCGGCTCTGATATTTTCTAAAATAAAAATTTGTTGTTGATATTTTTTAAAACTAAACGAGAAATGTGGATTACTTTTTATTAAATGCGTTGTCATATACCCGGTGTGAAGGACGATTTTTGAAAAAAGGTTGCTGTCATTAGGACCTTAATTATACTTTTAACTTTATGGCTAATGAGGGTATATATACAGTTTGATACGGTAAAAATGTGCCTCATCTGAAAATTGGTTATGGACCCCCATGTTTCTTTGGAGCAAATCCGTTTCAAATAATTTGGAATCGATATAAAAATGTCCGTCCGTTCGAATTTATTTTAGAATATCATGTGAATTGAGCATTCGATTAAAGTAATAATGTTTGAAAATGGAAACCATTGGTCCACTCCTTCTGATAGTTTCCCCACAAAGTGTCAAAATTTGTAGATTTTATATCAATCGAAAGGAGTGTCCAAATTTCATTCTATCTTTTCACATTGTAATATTTTGACCTAGTCTAGATCGACCTAGTTTTTTCGAAAATCCATATTTGCGGAGATATGGGCCTCGAAACCATTGTTTTTGTTCATGCTATTTAACAAATATCTAAGGAATTTAAAAAATAAAAATTTAATGCTTTCGAGGACCTGATCAAAGAAATTTAATATCTTACAGAAAAAGTCCAAAAATATACGTTTATAACTCTTATATTTCTTGATAATATATGTTTGAAAAAATCCATACTTAGGGCTGTTATATTCCTTGAAAATTTATTTTTTTTAATACGCGTATTTGTAAAAAATCCACGCTCAAAATTAACACTTTGAACTCCTCTATTCCTTGAGTAAATGTTCTTTGAGATCTGAGAATGCTTGGGAAAACATTTAAAAAAATCCATACATAGAACGATAAGATTCCTTGAGAAAATATCCTTAAGAGACCAACGATTAAATCTCTTATATTTCTTAAGAAAAATCTCCTTAAAAATCCCAGTTTTTGGACCTATAAAATCCTTAAAAAACGTCAAGTAAAATCCAATTTTATAAACATTGAAACTTTCGGGGATAATATTCTTACAAATAGCCGCTTATGAACATTTTTTATAAATATTTCTAAAAAAAATTATCACTGAGAATCTTTAGGAAGAAGCCTTAGGTATTGATTAAATCTTATCTTATAAAATGCATTCTTAAGGTTCAATCCTGTAGAAATAGTTTTTAAAATATTTTATTTTTGTGTTCATTTTTGCTTTTTATTTTATTTCATTAATTTTTATTACATTATTATTGTTGTTCTCCCTGATAAAGTCCTTTATTATAGAGGCCATGTAGAGGCCATTGTTAAAGAGACCGTGGTTATAAAGGCCCTTATTAAAAAGTCCATGATTGAAGAGACCCTTGTTGAATAGACCATGATTGTAGATACCTTTATTGAATAGTCCATGGTTGTAGAGTCCTTTGTTGAATAGACCATGATTGTATTGACCATCCTCTTCAGCATTACAGCTGACAGTGATGACAGCAGCTACGAAAAACAGGACACACAACTGAAAATAACAAAAAATCTTTTAAAGTTAAATAATGTCTGTTCCCGTACTGCAAGAATCTACTACTTTTTACTACGATAACGAATTTTTCTTTATGATATCAAAGAAAATAGTAAAATCGAGTAGATTCTTGCAGTACGAGAACAGACCAATATTTAATAAAATATTTTGAAATCCTTACAAATTTGAACATTTTGTTGGTTGGGTTGATATTTAGAATGTAATGTTGTAAAGAAGTTGCTATTTGATTTGATACTGTATTGAAACATTTCTCCGTTATTTATATTAAAATCAAATATAGCATTTGATTAAAAGGGCAGCATACGGTTACAATCAGAATTCTGTAATTTATTTTCACTCAATCTTGTCGTCTGCATAAAAATACAATTGCGTAAGAATGAAGACTTTTTTATTACATATTCAAATAATGTTTGTAATGTCTGACTTTATAATTAGTTGCCAAATTTAAAACAATTGCCAAGCAAACTCTTTTTTTTGAGGAATGCTATAAATAGGCGGGCTTTGGTAAGTTTAATATATACAAAGCGACACTAATCGATGTTTTTTTTTGAATAATTCAGATATGAAATTTGGAATATATAGATTAGTGGTCATTAGACATAGCCTTAGAAAGATGTTCTTTCAAAGTCTTATAGATAGATATTCAATACAATTAAGAATTTGAGGCCTTACAGTTTTTTTCTTTTTTATACGATTTTATTCTATGAACAGAAGAAATCGTAAATACTTTTTATAGAGACAGAATACCTATAACTTTATGCCTATAAATTTAAAACAAAATCTGTAGATCTTTTGGAGGTAATTTATAAACATAAGACACTTTTAGAGAACTTGTAGTGACATGTGATGAATTCATGATCTATAGACAAAATATCAATTTATGTGTTCCATAGATAAAGAAAATCTATAGAGCGGAACCTTTGAAGGGACTTCTACAGAGAAATACAGCCTTTTAACGTTTTTCTAAAAATAGAAGGCTATTTGCAGATGGGAGATCTTACACTAGATTCCATTCTTTCGAAAGAAGGAAAAGATCGTATCTTTTCTACAATATCCCCGGTTAATTTTAATAATTACATTTCTTCCATATACGGTTAAATAATTCATTAAATATTCAACTAATTATAAAGGCAGACATTTCAAACATTTTTCAAGTAATAAAAATAACGGACGCATCGTTCCGCAAGGAATTGTCGTTTTATGATGACGAGACTCCATAAAGTCAACACACCCAAAGGAAAACAAAAAACGACAAACAACCGGCAGACTGATTTCGTCAAAATATGTTGATTACCCTGGTATCGGAATACATTTAATTTAATATAAATAACGAAAAGAAGTTTCAACAAAGTGTCAAATTAAATCTTATTGCAAAAACGTTCATAACCCACAAAAAATAAATAATAGCAAAATGTTTAAATTTGTAAGGACTTCTAATAATACTTTAAGGGATATTTTATCTCATAACATTTGTTTCTTTTTTAGTTATTCACCTTGAGCTTGATATTGGCTTTTGTTGCTGTCATTTCGCATGCTGAGGATAACAGCGGTCAATAAAATCATGGTCTCTTCAATAAGGGACTCTATAATCATGGACTGTTTAATAAGGGCCTTTACAATCATGGTCTATTCAATAAGGGTTTATACAATCATGGTCTCTTTAATAAGGGTCTGTACAATCATGGTCTCTACAACAAAGGGCTATACCACGACAATCAACAATAGATTCGATATGTATTTTTTATAAAATATAAAATGTATATAATACATAAAATGTTTATAATAAATAAATATTAATGAAATATCGTTTGTTTATTAATTCTTATTAAACTAATTTTGCTAATTTTTTGTTATTTTGTATGTCAACTCTAAACGAACCTCTCTTGTCTATAACTCCTACAGAAAATCCTTTCGCTACACTAAAACATATTTGTATACAAATATTTGGAAATATTTTTCATATGAATTTTTTTATTAAAAAAACACTACGTCCGACAGACCTTGTGTCTCCCGTTCAATAAATATTCTATCATCCACCAGACACCATGCTAGACAAAATTTATTTAAACAGAATAAAAAAATTAAACTTTCCACACATCCCCACAAAAACGCATGTGTTGAAAAATCTTCCGAAAATAATTTTTTTTTAACTTTAGGTTAAAAAAACAGCAACAACAACAATGCCTCATAAATAAAAAATATATAATGGCAAATTGTTAAAAGATATGAATTCCGCAATCAAATTGAATTTGTTTAAAGCAGATTGATAATGAAATTGAAATCGAATGCAAATTTAATGCCTATTAATTGAATAATTATGTGAGAATATGTTGTCGGTTTTTAACCTCGAGAGTGTTTCCATTGTCTCCGTACTTACACACTTTTTGGGGGACTATGTAAGTAAAAAATATACAAAATAAAATATATAAATATATATAAAATATAGTATTTTTATATATAACTCCTTTAAGAATATTTTTTAAGAAATGTTCAATAAGGTCTGGACCAATAACCATATTGAACCAAATAATTTATAACATAATTTCTCAAAGAAAATGTTTTTTTTATTCCAGATATGAATTTGTAATTCATAAGGAAAATATTCCTAATAATTCAAACCTTAGACTAATAACCTAATAACCTGAACATTAAAAAATATATATTCTTAAATGTCCACCTCATTATATCAATGGGGAAAATTTATTATTAAGGCTCTGAAAATCTCTTTAGGTAATAAAAAATATCATTTAAAATATTTTTTGAGTGAGTTTTTTTAGGAATTTTGAGGGCCATAACAATGAAATATTAGGAGAATTATCGAAAGGACTGTTGAGGACAATAAGTATTAATAATACCCTACACAACTATGTTGTCAGGGTATTATAGCTTTGTGGACGCCCAATGGTTTATAGCGCATATCGATCGTCATATCTCGATACAGGTCACAGTTATGGATGAATCTTCACGAAATTTTGCATGTAGGATGGGTTCTGGCCGAAGAAGACCCCTATTGTTTTTTTGTAATGATCTGCTAATATTTAGGGGATGAAATGGACCAAATACAAAATTTTTGTCGGTTTTTCTAGTGGTTCCAGAGGCCACAATTATGGCCCTAACATTGCGAAATCTTACATGGAGAAGGGGATCGGGCATTATTTAGCGGGTCAAGCGAACCCTTACTTTTGTGTGAACAAAAATTTCTCCTGAAGAATATAGACTCGAGAAGTTGATATGTAGTTTGTCCAAGAGGAGTGGTTGACCTTTAAATTGATACCAATTATATATGGTCGTATGTACTCGGATGTGGGAGTTACACTTAAATATTTACAGGTGCTTACGTATTCAGATATTATTTAGTAACCCATTACCACACTAGAGGGCGGAGATATAGCGCTGATCACTTTGAAATTTTCCATGAGGATGTAGTTATGGTCAAGGCTAACGCCTATAATTTTCGTTGATGATCAGATAATAATTTTGGGATGAATTGGACCGAATACTTAATTGTTTGTGTTTTTTTCTCGAGTCGATCTATTTAAAGCCGAACATCACAACACAACCCTTGGTGAAGGGAGTATGGACAAGTAATTAGAAGTACTGTACTGAATATTAGTAATATTCGGAAAATATGTCAGTGCAAGTAAGAGGAGCTGTTGACCTCTAATTGGGCAAGAGGGGCAACTATCACGAAATATTGCCCAGGCTCGGAATAAAAATCAGCAAATCAAGTTAGAGTTCCTTGGTAGTTGTGAAGGATATCGTATGGTTAGCCCAGTCCGACTACAATGCTCCGCTCACTGGTGAATTATTAGGAATATTTTCGAAAGGACTGTTGAGGATAATAAGCATTAATTTTACACATATTTTACCAGAAATTTCAAGTACAAAGTGTGTGTGTTTCCTGAGGGAATAAAAGAGCTATAATATTGCATTTTTTAAGAATATTTTTTCAAGGAGTGTCCGATTTATAGAATTTTTTTTTTAAGATTTTTTCTTAAGGATAATTAGAGCTCCTTATGTGATGTTTTCAATGAATGAAGGGAATTTCGAAAAAATCCCACCACTAAAATGAATATTCTATCACCCCCTAGACACCATATATCGATGGGTGTCTGAGTGTCTGATATTTTTACATATATACCTTTGTTTTTAGTGTAATGAAAGGAAACCTCTATGTAAGGCAGACGAGTGAAATGAAATCTTTATAGATGAGCTGGAGGGGCCTCAATATAATCCCTTTATAAATGTCTTATATATACTACATTTACATTGCACTGGATTTAATAAATCCAGTAGATCTAAATTGTCAATTCTATTGCATACGTCAAAAATTCTAAAGTACATGACGTTTTACACAAGAAAGCAAAATAACATATTTTATAATAATTATTTATTTATGTATTAAAAAATCACAATTTAATATATCAAACATGTTATTGATTGTCGTGATATAATCCTTTGTTGTAGAGATCATGATTGTAAAGGCCCTTATTAAAGAGACCATGATTGTATAAGCCCTTATTGAATAAACCATGATTGTAAAGGCCCTTATTAAACAGTCCATGATTGTAGAGCCCTTTATTGAAGAGACCATGATTATATTGTCCCTTATTGAATAGTCCATGATTATATTGACCGCTGTTATCCTCAGCATGAGAAATTACTGCAAAAAAAGCCAATATCAAACTCAAGGCGAAGATCTAAAAAGAAAAAAAAATGTGAAATTAGAAATCCTTTAAAGTCTTTAATAGTCCTTACAAATTTAAACATTTTGTTATTATTATTTTTTTTGCTTGTGAATGTTTTTGCAATAAGATTTGTATTTGATTTGGTAGTTTGTTGAAACTTCTTTTCGATATTTATATTAAATTGCATGGATTTGAATACCAAGGGCAATAATATATTCTAACGACATCAGTCTGCAGTTTTCTTGTCTTGTCTTTTTTTACATTGGGTGTGTTGAGTTTATTGAGTCTCGTCATCATAAAACGGCAATTCCTTGCGGAACGTTATTTTTGTTGCTTGAATAATGTTTGGAATGTCTGCCTTTATAATTAGTTGAATATTTTATTTAAAAATTAAACTGTATATGGAAGAAATGTAATAATTGAAATTAAATGGAGATAATGTGGAAAATCATTTCTTCTTCATTCTAAGGAATGTAATGTAAAAATGATTCTCAAAAATATATATATATATATATATATATATATATAGAATATAGAAGAACTATTAATTATTTTTTTTATAGATGCATCCATCCATCCAGGTTTTGGGTGCCCCGAATGTGCATTATTTTAAATACTTTTTCAAGGAGTGTTCAAGGCAATGAGTATTGAGAAGCTTAAACGTTGATTTTTTTATGAATTTATTAAAATAAGAATGGATTTTTTAAGATTATTTTCTCAAGGAATTTTGAGGGCCAGAAGCGATTATTTAGATTTTCGAAAGGAATGCCAGTGCCATTAACCGGGAAATTTCAAAGATATTTTCTCAAGGTATAGCAGTGCTCTACGTTGGGACTTTTTAAAGAAATCTTATAAAAAGTCTTTTTAATAAATTTTCTGAATCAGAGCGTAAAGACTTTTAAAATAAGGTTAGCGGTCCATATTAATAATATTTTTTAATGTATTTCAGATTCATATTTTGAATAAAAATAACAGTTTCTTAAGGGGTTTTTGAGGTCCTTAATTGTGGATTTTTAGGAATATAATTCCAGAGAATTTTTAGCATATTTTAAAGAAATTTTCAAACATGGACTCTTCAATAAGGACTTATATAATCATGGACTATATATTTTTTCTCCTATGAATTTTGAGGGCCATAAAAATGTGTTTTTATGAATATTTTCGAAAGGAGTTTTGAGTACAATACGTATTGATTTTAAACATATTTTCACAAAAAATTCCAGCCACCAAGTCTGTGTGTGTTTCTAAAGGGAATATCAGAGCTCTAATATTGTATTTTTTAAGAATAATTTCCATGGAGTGGACTATCTATTGAAATGCATAAAATAAATATTCGAATTAAATCTCCCAAAAATCCACTAACTCCTATATATACGACTTCATGCAAAGTATATAATATTTAGAAGTGTGTTTCTATTTTTAGAAAAACGTTAAAATGCTATATTCCCATGTAGAAGTCCCTTCAAAGGTTTCGCTCTATAGATTTTCTTTATTCATGGAACCCACGAATTGATATTTTGTCTATAGATCAACAATAGATCACATGTCTCTACAAGTTCTAAAAAAGTCTATATTGATGTGTTCTGTCTATGAACTAGCTCCAGAGGTATATAATTTTTTTCAGTTATCGTCCTATATTTTTTTTCTAAAGATATTCTGTTTCTCTAGAATGTGTTTACTTTTTTCTATTCATAAAATAAAATCGTATAAAAATAAAAACCTATAAAGACTCTAAAAGTATATTTTGTATTGAACATCTTGAAGACTTTGAAAGATAATCTTTCTAAGGCCATGTCTAATGAACTAGTAGAACTATATATTCCAAATTTCATATAAGAATTATCTAACAGAATTTTTCCATTCATAGAATACCTCCAATAGCGTAATTTTTTATATACCAAAGTTACCAAAAGTCACCTAATTATAGCATACCTTAAAATGCTTTACTTGGCAATTGTTCTAAATTTGGTAACTAATTATAAAGTCAGACACTACAAACATTATTTAAATAATTAATAAAAAGAACAAAGTCTTCGTTCTTACGCAATCGTATTTTTATGCAGACGACGAAATTGAGTGAAAATAAATTAAATAATTTAGCATGTAAGGGTATGCTGTTCATTTCGACAGATGCAATATTTGATTTTTAATATAAATAACGGACAAATATTTCAATACAGTATCAATTCAAATAGCAACTTCATTACAACATCACATTCTAAATAACAACCCAGCAAACAAAATGTTCAAATTTGTAAGGATTCAAAACATTTTTTTTTTTAAACATTTAAATCTAAAAGAATTTTCTTTTTAGTTGTGTGTCCTGTTTTTCGTAGCTGCCATCATGACTGTCAACTGTAACGCGGAGGAAGATGGTCAATACAATCATGGATTGTTCAACAAAGGACTCTACAACCATGGACTCTTCAATAAGGGTCTGCACAATCCAGGACTATTCAACAAGGGCCTGTACAATCATGGACTATTTAATAAGGGACTTTTTAACCCAGGCCTCTTTAACAAGGGCCTGTACAACCATGGCCTCTATAATAAAGGGCTTTATAATGGAGAACAACAATAATAATGTTATAAAAATAAATATAATAAAATAAAAAATATGATTAAAAAAAATATATTTTTTAAATTATTTCTGAATGAATCTCAGTGATTTATATTTTTGGAATATTTTCCAAAGAAATTTTGTGGGTTATAAGCGTATATTTGTAAGAATATTTCTCTGAGAATTTAATATTAATTAAAGTTTTTTAAAGTAGTGTTTAGATTCCTAAGGAACATTTTTCTCATGAAATATAACAGCTTGAATCGTTGAAGCCCTTTGGCTAATGAGGATATATACATTTGGATACGGTGAAAATGAGCCTTATCGAAATATTGGTTTTAGACTCCATGTTTCTTTGGACCAAATCCGTTTTAGACAATTTGAAGTCGATTTACAAATGTCCGTCCGCCTGTCTGGCCGGCTGGTGCGCACAATAACTCTCGAAGGGAGCAACCGATTTCGTCAAAATTTTGGACATCGTAATATTTCTTCTAAACTTAGTTAAAGTTCCAAGATGGGGAATATCGGTCCACTCCTTCTTGTACCTCCCCCACAAAATGGTAACAATTAATTTTATAATATCATTCAAACGGACTATCCGATTTGAGCCAAACTTTGCACAATCGATTATCTTTACGAAGTCAATATCCAGTTCGAAGATGGAACTATTGGTTCACTCTTTCTGGTACCTCCCCCACAAATGGTAAAAATTTTCAAGATTTATAAATCGAATATCAGGCGATTGGTTAGACTCTGCTCTTTTAGTAGTGCTCTCTTCATGGGGAACCAATTTTATAGGGAAATTGCATAGTTTTATTAATACTATTATAAATATATAGAGTAACTTCGGGTAATGTGGACCACCCCCCATATCTAAGAAAATGCTTGAAATATGTCAATGCCGCCTTGATAAATGTTTTCCTAATTAGTGAAAACAAACATCAAACTTGGTTTTAAATAAAAATAGCAATGTTGAAAATGTAGTAGTAGACAATGTAGCTCTGATTGTAAAAGTGTGATTTTTAGCACAATAGTCGAACGTTTTTGCAATATAGTCCAACACATTGTTTTTCTAGAATATAAAGAAATTAAGTGGTTTTCTTTAACAAAAATACAACTAAACGTAGTAATTACAATCGGTGATTTTGAATTTTTATTCATTTTTGAAGCCGATAATTATTTTTAAATAAAAATATTCCATGCCGGGTAATGTGGACCACTATAAAAAAGTGGGACCTTTTCATGAGGACGAGTTCGAAACATGAGCCCATTTAATATGCGAGGAGGTATTCTATTCTCTGAAAACTCGATATGCGAAATTACAGGTGCTTCGGTTGGAAAATGAAGCAAGGACCTTCAAAATACCACAAATGGGGTGGTACCCTTAAATGGTGGCTATTCCAAAACATGAACCCCTATATTTTTGCATTCATTGTTACCCAAGAGTGCAATAAATTGAAATTTATCACAACCAATCCACAATCTGTCTTTAACTTACTAATCCTCATTACCCACACACACTGGTCCACATTACCCGCCAAGTTATTTTTATTCGCAGTTTAGAGTTTTTTGAAATATAATTCAGTAACATTTGTATATACAAATATATATAATGTTTGACCTGGCATATATTTAGCCAACAAATCCACTATGTTGTTAAAACAATTTGTTTTTATTTTTTATCGTTGTTACGCCCACAATATCAAAAAAAGAAAATGGTGGTCCACATTACCCGAAGTAACACTATACGTTTTTTTAATTCTTTATTGTATATTACAGTTAGTATGTTGTAATATAATATTGTTTGGCTTTATTAAGCTTATGCGTTACTATGTATGAAATGAATGGATTGTCCGATTTGAACCAACCTTTACACATCTATCCTAAATCATGTCCAGAGGTGGGAGCCATTGGTCCACTCCTTCTGGTACCTCCTCCACAAGTGGTCATTATTTATGAATTCAATATCAGCCGAATGAAATGCCCAATTTAAACCAAACTTTGCATGACCTATTATATTTAGCAAGCTTGGATAAAGTCCGAAGATGGGACCCATTGGTCCACTCCTTCTGGTTCCTGCCTCACAAATAGTCAATATTTTATAAACTTATACATTTAATTTGAAGTGAATTGAATATCCGATTTGATCAACATTAAATCCGAAACCTCTTTGATAAGAAACATATATCTTATACAAAGCTAATAATAAAATCTGTGTGTAATTCCAAAGACCTTCGCAAACCACATGTTGATGGTATATATCTGTCGGCAAAACCAACTGACACGTTTTTACTTGTTTTTAAGAATTATTTTCTTTATGAATTTCGAAGGTCATAAGCGTGAATTTTCATGTATACTTGCTAAATAAATATAATTTTCTTAGAAAAATTAGGAAAAACCGTAAGCGAGAATTGTGCATAATATTTTCTCAAAAAATTGAGGATCGTAAGGGTGAATATTAAAAAAAAACTTATTGTCGAATTTTTGAGAATATTTTCCGAAGGAATATCGTAGCCTTAAATGTTATAGGAATGTATTACTAATGATATTAGAGATTAGTTGAGTTTTTTTTTTAATAATACGAAAATTGTAATGTGCTATCATTTAGCCTCCCTTCCTTCAAATATTTATTTTTCTTACACTGACATATTTTCGAATATTCAGTACAGCTATTCTAATTACTTGTCAAGATTCCCATCACCGTGGGTTGTGTTGTGATGTTTGGCTTTCAATTGTGGCCTACAAATCGACTCGAAAAAAATAATTTTTCGGTCCACTTCATCCCAAAATTATTATCTGATCATGACCTCATGGAGCATTTCAAAGCGATCAGCGCTATATTTCCGCCCTCTAGTGTGGTAATGGTTTATTTAATAATATCTGAGTATGTAGGCACCACATCCAAGTACATACGACAATTTAACTGGTATCAATTTGAAGGTCAACGACTCCTCTTGGATATACAATAAACTTCTCGGTTCTATGTCCTTCAGGGGTAAATATATACGCCATAGAATACAAAATTTGGAGTTTTTCACACAAAAGTCATGGTCCATTTGGTAAATATTAACATTTTTTTTTTCTATCAAAACTAGCATGTTTATTCTGCAAAATTTCGCAAGGTTCGGGCCGACAAAAATAAATATTTGGTCCATTTCATCCCCTAAATATTAACCATTTTTTACCAAAAACAATAGGGGTTTTCATTAGTCGCAACCCATGCTACATGCAAAATTTCGTGAAGATTGGTCCATAACTGTGGCCTGTATCGTGTTTACATTAATAATCAAATGCCTCGAATATTTTTAAATGCAGTAATATTAGAATTGTAAAAAAATATCACATTTATTAAAAAAACATTACTTCACAACACATACAACAACAATAAATGTTAATCACAATTTTTTACAACTACTCAATTGTTTTCACTGTAAAGTCCTTTGTTATGGAGGCCATGATTGTAAACTCCTTTATTAAAGAGTCCAGGATTAAAACTGCCCTCATTATGGAGACCATGATTGAATAATCCTTTATTGAACAGTCCATGATTGTAGAGTCCTTTATTAAAGAGACCATGATTATATAACCCTTGATTGTTATCCTCGCCGTTGGCAGCCAAAACAACGACAGCAATCGTCAAAAAAGCAGCGAACATCTGAAATTACAGAAATCCATATTTCCAATATTTTTCTTTTAAATTTCCCATATTAAATACTTACATATTTCAACATTTTTTCAGGTTTGTAGATTTGAACTTGTCTTACAAATGTTTCAAATGGATGTGATGTAAGTTTGCAAATATTGCAACATATTTATACTGAAATATTGAAATCATTCAAATGAGGAGCAACATTAATGCAATTCCTTTGATGAAAAAGTTCCAGCATTTGTATGTCAATAATAAAGTGTATATTTCCCCACCACAATATGTTTTAAAATATGTAAAAGTTTATATTTGTAGAGGGATATATTTAGAATTAATAACTGTTTGAAAATTCTGAATATTTAGCAGACGTCTCAAACATTAGCATCTCTGGAATGCAAAATAAAAACAAAAGGAAATGCAGACTTCAGCAAACATTGCACACCCAAATAAATTTGGAATACAATGATGATTAGCCAAACCTAAATATATTTGGAATTCAATGCTGATATTCAATTCCAAATATTTATACTGATTTGTAAATATCTTATTGTCTGAAAAATTTACCGTTTTAAATTTCATATAAATATGGGAACAAGTTTGTTAACTGATATCAATTCGATTGACAACTGCAATCAAGTTTTTCTAACGGACATCAATTCAATATTACCAACTTCGTGAAAATGTTGAAATATGTAAGAAAAAACTTAAGATTACTACAAGAATACTTATAAATTTATTAATATTTTGATTTTCTTTTAGATTTTTGTGATATCCTTGGCCATAGTTTTTGTTGCTGGTTACAGTGTGGATAACAAAGGTTTTGAAAATTTGTCTATCCCCAATAAAGGACTTTATAATGCGGGATTATATAATAAGGGTCTTCACAATATGGGTCTTTACAATCAAGGATTGGATAATAAAGGACTATACAATAATGGAATGGAGAATAAGGGAATACCCAATCCGGGACTGGAAAATAAAGGAATACCCAATCCAGGACTTGAAAACAAAGGAATACCAAATCCAGGACTAGAAAATAAAGGAATACCAAATCCCGGACTTTATCATGAACAGTTGTAAATACATTTTGTTTTATTGTTATTATTAAATGTAATATTAATTATTTTTAAATAATATATAAAATAAAAAAATTACAATATTTTTATTAAAATATTATGACTGGGCAATATTTCGTGATATTTGCACCCTATTGACCGATTAGAGATCAACAGCATCTCTTCCGTACACTGACATATTTTCCGAATATTTCCAATATTTATTACATCCCTGCTAATTAGCTATCGAGATTTCCTTCACCGTAGGTTGTGTTGTGATATTCGACTTGTAGCCTATAGATCGACTCGAAAAAAAAATCCAAATTTTGTACCAGTTAGTACATATTAATATTAATTTCCATACCTACTTACCTTAACAATCATATGTACGAATTTCCAAAACGTCCCACATACCCCAATTTTAATTCCAAAATTCAGGATTCGAGCTCTGTGGTTCACCTATATCAAAATTGTATTTAATTTAGTGCCAATTTGTACAAATAGCAATTTCCATTGCTACCTACATCATACAATCCAAAAGAAACGAATCTTATTTTCCAATTTCAGCCTATCGGCTTACCCTAAATCCAAATCCAAACTACCTACATTCCCAATCCTACTCCCCAACAGTAATCCTAACTCCAAATTTCTGGATTCTAACTCTATAATTTTCCTCAAGATTAAAATTGTAACAAATTTTGTATCATTTAGTAATTTTATTAATTTTATTTTATTTATTTTTTTTTTTATTTTTTAACATATTATTCATTTAATAACATTAAAACTATATTTTTTTACTTCGGCTAATGGTAAAGTCCCGGATTTGGTATTCCTTTATTTTCAATACCAGGATTTGGTATTCCTTTGTTTTCCAGCCCTGTATTGGGTATTCCCTTATTTTCGATACCTTTGTTATCCATTCCTTTATTGTCCATTCCTTTATTGTCCATTCCTTCATTATCCATGCCTTTATTATCCTTTCCTTTGTTATCCATTCCTTTATTATACAGTCCTTGATTGTAAAGCGCCATGTTGTGTAGACCCTTATTATATAATCCTGCATTATGAAGTCCTTCATTGGGGATACCCAAATTTTCAAAACCTTTGTTATCCACACTGTAACCAACAACAAAAACTATCGCCAAGGATACAACAAAAATCTGAAAAAAATAGATTTTTAATTAATGTTATAAATATTTTTACAAAAAAAATCAATTTTTTTCTTACACATTTCAACATTTTGACGAAGTTTGTAATATTGAATTAATGTCCGTTAGGAATACTTGATTGCAGTTGCCAATCGTATTGATATCAGTTAACAAAATGGTTCACTTATTTATATGAAAATTAAAACTGTAGCCCTGGAGACACGTGGTACTTACATGTAATGTAATGTATTTTGGCGTATGAAAATTTTGAGGATTGAATTCCAAATATACCCAACTATATTTGGAATCCAATGCAAATGTTCCATCAAGTCTGCATTCTACTTTTTATTATCATTTGGCATTGCAGAGAGATGTTGATGTTTGAGACGTCTGCTAAATATTCCGGATTTTCAAACAGTTATTAATTCTAAAAATATCCCTTTGCAAAAGTAAACGTTTACGTCTGTGGGAACGTATTACAGTAAAAATAATGTGGGGGAAACCCCTCTGGACATACCCTATGGACATACAAATCGTTGGAACATTTACACAACAGGAATTTCTTTAATGTTTCCCCTCATTTGAATGATTTTAATATTCCAGTATAAATATGTTGCCATATTTGCGAACTTATATCAGATTCATTTGAAACATTTGTAAGACAAGTAGAAATCGATAAGCCAAGAAAAATGTTGAAATATGTAAGTATTCTAATATTGAAAATTTAAAAGAAAAATATTGAAAATAATGATTTATTTTATTTCAGATGTTCGCTGCCTTTTTAATGATTGCTGTTGTTGTTTTGGCTGCCAACTGCGAGGATAACAATCAGGGCTTATATAATCATGGCCTCTTTAATAAAGGACTCTATAATCATGGACTGTTCAATAAGGGATTGCACAATCATGGTCTTCACAATGAGGGTATTTTTAATCCTGGACTCTTTAATAAGGGAGTTTACAATCATGGCCTCCATAACAAAGGACTTTACAATGAGGACAATTAGTAGTTGTTAAGAATTGTGTTTAACATTTATTGTTGTTGTTGATAATGTTTTTTAAATAAATATGTGTTTTTTTAAATAATGATTTTGATTATGATTATATATAAACAGTTCGAAACATTTGTAATTGTATAGCTTACTAGCATATGTCCGCTACTTCGTTAGCGAATGTGGAAATTATTTAAAAAATATATATAATTAAAATTTTAGTACCATTTAGTACCTACGTGTTCTTATAGTATCTATTTTCAGAAATCTAGCTCTATACTAAATTTGTTATCATTTTTTACCTTTTCTACTAGTGTAATACTTATATCCAACAAAATTTCCAAATTTCTAATATATGTAGGTGCTTCCAAATCCAAATTTTGTACCAGTTAGTACACATTAATATAAATGTCCATAACAACCAACCTACCTACCTACCTTAAAAATCATATGTACGAATTTCCAAAACTTCCCACATAACCCAATCTTAATACCAAAATTCAGAATTCGAGCTCTGTGGTTCACATAAAACCATTTTGTATCAAATTTAGTACCATTTAGTACACATTTCATACTAAATCATACCTACATTATACAATCCAAAATAAATCTTATTTTCCAATTTCAGGATTCCAGACCTATCGGCTTACCGCAAAATCCAAATTAGACCAAATTTAGTACCATTTAGTACATAAGTACGAATTTCGAAAAGAACTTACATACCTCAATTGTACACTCCAACAGTAATCCTAACTCCAAATTTCAGGATTCTAGCTCTATAGTTTTTCCCAAAATTCAAATTGTACCAAATTTAGTACCATTTAGTACACATAAATACGGATTTCCCAAACTACAATGAGTTTGTAACGCCGTCCTAAACCCACCTTTTAGTATACCGATCATATCGTATTTATACATTTATGTCCATTCGTCCGTCTGTGCATTATGATATGTAAACACGATACAGGCCACAATTATAGACCAATCTTCACGAACTTTTGCATGTAGGATGGATTCTGGCCAATGAAGACCCCTATTGTTTTTGGTAAAAAACGGTTAACATTTGGGAGATGCTTATGTATTCAGATATTATTTAGTAACCCATTACCACACTAGAGAGCAAAAATATAGCGCTGATCGCTTTGAAATTTTCCATGAGGATCCAGATATGGTGAGGACAATGCCTATAATTTTCGGTGATGATCAGATAATAGTTTTTGGGATGAAGTGGACCGAAAACTTAATTTTTTGTGTTTTTTTCGAGTAGATCTGTAGGTCACAATTGAAAGACGAACATCAGAACACATTCCAGGGTGAAGGAATCTGGGCAGTTAATTATTAGTGATATTCAGAAAATATGTCAGTGTAAGGAAGATATACTGTTGACCTCTAATCGGGTAAGAGGTTGCAAATATGATGAAATATTGCCCTGACTCGGAATAAAGATCCGCAGGAACTTAGAGTTTCGTGGCAGTTGCGTAGGGTATCGTATGGTCGGCCCCGTCCGACTACACTGCCCCGCTCACTGGAGCATGGATTTTTTTTTTAAATTTTTTCTACAGAAATACAAGAATACTGAACATGAATTTGGACTCTTACAAATCTCTTTAAATCGACGGACATTTGAAAATGGAACTATTTTCTTTACTGCTCCATGATTTGACGAATTAGTCAACAATATATGTATAATAAACTATCTTTATATTTCTATATTAATAAATATGTGATCCTCCATGGGTATCCCACTTCTTTCAAATTGTTTCTGTGGTGCGAAATTTTAAAGATCAAAGATGTCTGTCTTTTTAATTTCGGGGGAAAATGAGCTTATATTTCAATTCTTGAAATATTAATTCAATTCACACCATCTATGTCAGGACTTCCTAAATTCCACTTCTAATGTAATTTTATAAAAAAATAGATTTAAACCAGGCATGCTTACCCATATACGCTACCGTAACAAAGGGTCGATTGGTAAACATATTTTCTCTTTCTTTCTCTTTACGTTAGTCGTTTTTAATGGCGAATTCTCAGTTACGCTCGTACACACTTGCTCTCAATTTAATTTTGCCCAACACTGATTTAAACCAGACTTGAACAGAATTAAATTGAGAGTAAGTGTGTGCGAGCGTAATTGAGAGTAAATCAGGCATGCTTACCCATATACACTACCGTAACTGAGGGTCGATGGGTAAACACATTTTCTGTTTCTTTCTCATTACGTCAGTCGTTTTTAATGGTGAATTCTCTGTTACGCTCGCACACACTTGCTCTCAATTTAATCTTGCCCAACACTGCTTTAAGCGCATTTTTCTCTAAACATTTTTTTGCGAATGGCGGGCACGATAACTCAAAAACTAATAACCCAATCGATTTCAAATTTTTACACGTTTCTCTGTGAGTGTATAGCTATCGTATGAACTAGGATAACGCCAATCGGTGAAGATCTTCCTTATTTTTTAACTTTGGTTTTGGTAAAAAATTGGCGATTTTCCAAAAATATTTTTTCAAAGGTCTGCCATTTTGTTAATTTTAGAGCGAAGTCAAAAATCCTAGTTCATACAAGGAGTTATCATGCCCGTCATCAAAAATAAGGACTTTTCTTTAATTACAGAAAACAACAACAAAACAACAACAAAAATTTTTTGTAAATTATTTTTCTTCTATTTTAAATCTTCAATTATATATGTGTAAAGTTACAAACCTTAAAAAGCATTGGTATTGATTTACCAGCCCATTGAAAATCTTGAAAAATTAAAATCGGGAATGGGGGGGGGGGGGGGGGGTTCGTTTAAACTTCCATTAATAAACACGAAATTCTATATTCGTCTGAATGCAATAATAATTTCATATTTATATACTTTTTATATTTTTATTTATAACAAATATATTAATATTATATTTAACAACATTTAAACTATATTATTTTTACATCGGTTGATGATAAACACCCAGATTTGGTATTCCTTTATTTTCCATTCCCGGATTAGGTATACCTTTGTTATCCAGACCTGGATTGGACATTCCCTTATTTTCGATACCTTTGTTATCTATTCCTTTATTGTCCATTCCATGGTTATACATGCCTTTATTATCCATTCCTTTATTGTCTATTCCTTTATTATCCAGTCCTTGATTGAAAAGGCCCATGTTGTGTAGACCCTTATTGAATAATCCTGCATTATGAAGTCCTTTATTGGGGATACCCAAATTTTCAAAACCTTTATTATCCACACTGTAACCAGCAACAAATGCTATAGCCAAGGCTAAAACAAAAATCTGAAAAAATACATTTTTTATTAAATATATAAATGTTATTACAAAATATTTTGATTTTTTCTTACATATTTCAACATTTTGACGAAGTTTGTAATATTGAATTGATGTCCGTTAGGAATACTTGATTGCAGTTGCCAATCGAATTGATATCAGTTAACAAACTTGTTCACTTATTTATATGAAAATTATAAAACGGTAGCTTTTTGAGATATTGAAATATTTGGATATAAGAACGTCATTGGGTATGTACATTTTAGGATTGAATTCCAAATATAGTTGGGTGTGGTCAATGTATACATTTCTTCAAGTCTGTATTTCTTTTGTTTTTGTTATTTCACATTCCAGAGATGATGATGATGTTTGAGACGTCTGCTACATATTCAGAATATTTAATCAGTTATTAACTCAAAATTATGCAATTACAAAAAAATCAATTTTCTAATTATAAAACAAGTTACCGTAATAATTGTGAAAATCTTTTTATTTATATATATTTTTTTATTATAATAAGACAACTTACAATATATAAATTCCACGCATTGAGTCATTAGAATATTGTAGTATAATTTATGAAAAATTACGCATTGTGTCCTTTGAATATTTGACAAAAATTTGTTATTTAATAAATTTTAGTAAAAAATTCACGCCTTGTGTCCTTTGAATATTGGATAAAAAATCATTAAAAAATCCACGTCTTATGTTCGTTGAATATTGTATAAAAATTCATTAACAAATCCTCACCTTGTCCTTTGAATATTGGATAAAAATTCGTTTAAAAAATCAAAGCCTTTCGTCCTTTGAATATTGAATAAAAATTCATTAGAAAATCCACGCCTTGTGAATATTAGATAAAAATGCATTAAAATCTAAGACTTTTGTCCTTTGAATATTGAATAAAATTTTTAAAAATCCACGCCTTGTGTCCTTTGAATATTGAATAAAAATTCATTAAAAAATCCAAGCCTTGTGTCCTTTGAATATTAAATAAAAATTCATTTAAAAATCCACGCCTTGTGTCCTTTGAATATTGAATAAAAATTCATTAAAAATCCACGCCTTGAGTTCTCGGAATATCCGATAATAATTCATAAAAAAATTCCACGCCTTGTTTTCTTTGAATATTGAATAAAAATTCATCAAAAAATCCACGCCCTGTATCCTTTTAAGGGACCCCCCATTCTCGGGGTCAACAATTTTTTTGATTTAATTCGAATCTACACTAACTCAAGAATGTCCCTACCTAAATTTCATGTGAAAATCCCAAGAACTCTTGAATGGCGGGCACGATAACTCAAAAACTAATAACCCAATCGATTCCCAATTTTTACACGTATCTCTGTGAGTGTATAGCTATCGTATGAACTAGGATAAAGCCAATCGGTGAATATCTTCCTTATTTTTGAACTTGGTTTTTTGTAAAAAATCGGCGATTTTCCAAAAATATTTTTTTAAAGGTCCGCCATTTTGTTATTTTTAGAGCGTTGCCAATACGAGAGTTTATACGAGAGCCAGACATGTACTCTTTGTAACACCGTTGGAATTTTCGGATTCCGATGTTCCAGTGAGGAGTTATCATGCCCGCCATCAAAAATAAGAACTTTTCTTTAATTACAAAAAACAACAACAAAACAATAACAAAAATTTTTTTGTAAATTATTTTTCTTCTCTTTTAAATCTTCAAATATATTACAAACCTTAACAAGCATTGGTATTGATTTACCAGCCCATTGAAAATTTTGAAAAATTAATATCGATAATTGGTGGGGATCCTTAAAAATTCACTTCTTGTATCCTTTGAATATTGGATAAAAATTCATTTTAAACCAGTAAGGAAATTTCAAAAGTCGGTCGGCGCCGACTATATGATACACTTCACCACTTTGGCTGCATAAAAGCGATACTCATATGTACAATATTCTTTATATAGAATAGACATATCATCTTTGGAGGACCAATGAAATGGAATCTAACTAATTTAACTGCCTAAAATTGTAGATATTTGAACTAAAATAAAACAACCCATACAGATACAATCTGAAATCTACCAACAATTTAATGCCAATCATCAAGCAAAGTATGTATAAGATCTATGTATATAAATGGACGACTTTGAGCAACCCTGGCATCCACCATTTGGTATGCTGCGACACTATGCGCTATCCAAAATTTATCTCGACACTAAATTCTAAGTTCGATTTGGTACGTTGTGAACTAATTCGTCCTAAGCGGACAAACTTTAGTTATTTGGTACATCATTTTGATGAAATCGGATGAAATTATATATGGAACCTATATTTAAACTTCAAACGTCTTTAATCCAATACGCTATGCAATATTTCATGTAAAGCGAACAGACATAGGCTCCTCCATTTGCATAAAATCGGACTAAAGTATATATGTGAGCTATATTTAAATTTGAACCGATTTCAACCAAGCTTAGCTTACATCAATCTATACTTAATTCAATACTCTCTGCAAAAGTTTGTCTCAATCGTAACAATATTGGGAGTTTGGTGCAATATTTTATTCTAGACTAAATTTAATACAAGCTACAAAATTTCGTTAGAACATAGACTCCTCGGCGCACCATTTACCTAAAATCGGACAAAGCTATATATGGGAGTTATATCTAAATCTGAACCGATTTCAACCAAACTTGGCATACATCAATCTGGACCTAATTCAGTACTCTGTGAACAATTTTATTTCAATCGGACCAATATTGGGAGTTTGGGGCACCATTTACCTAAAATCGGATAAAGCTATATTTGGGAGCTATATCTAAATCTGAACCGATTTCAACCAAACTTGGCATACATCAATCTAGACCTACTTCAATACTCTGTGCAAAATTGTGTAGCAATCGGACCAACATTGGGAGTTTGGTGTACTATTTACCTAAAATCGGACGATGCTATATATGGGAGCTATATCTAAATCTGAACCGACTTTCCCCAATTTCAATAGGGTTCGTCCTTGGGCCAAATAAATGACATGTACCAAATTTCATCCAAATCGGATCATAAACGCAACCTGTACTTTGTTCACAGAAATACATGGACGGACGGACAGACGGGTATGCATAAATCGACTCAGAAAGTGATTCTATGCATATTTTCAAAAGGAACCATGTATCTATCTCGTTTCCTTTTGCCTATTACAAACATATGCACAAAGTCATAATACCCTGTACCACAGTGTGGTGAAGGGTATAAAAATCCACGCCTTGTGCCCTTTGAATATTTGATAAAAATTCATTAAAAAATCGACGGTTTCCGTCCTTTGAATATCGAAAAAAAAATTATTAAAAAAAAAAAATCCAAAAATCCATCCATTAAAAAATCCACGCCTTGTGTCTTTTAGATATTGGATAATAATATTAAACACATATTTTAATGCTGAAAATTGAATTGAATTTATTAATTTCAAAGTGCTTAAATAATAATTAAAAACAAATAAAAACTTGGAATTATTATAATAATCTTAACAATTTCAATAAACTAGTTGCTCTAATGTTTGTGATCATCATGACCTTTGTGGCTATCATGAGCTTTATGATCATTGTGGCTGTTATGATTATCGTGTACTTGGTGGTTGTCATGACCCTTGTGATCCTCCTGACCTTTATGACCATCATGTCCTTTATGGTCATCATGGGTCTTGTGATCATCATGACCCTTATGAGTGTCATGTCCATTATGATCATCATGACCTTTGTGATCATTATGAGCTTTATGATCATTGTGGGTATTATGATTATCATGTACTTGATGATTGTCATGACCCTTGTGATCTGCCTGACTCTTATGGGCATCATGTCCTTTATGGTCATCATGGGTCTTGTGATCATCATGACCCTTGTGATCATCATGACCCTTGTGATCACCTTGGCCCTTATGATCATCATAACCCTTATGATCATCATGACCCTTGTGATCATCATGAACTTTATGATCAGTATGACCCTTGTGATCATCATGAATTTTATGATCAGTATGACCCTTTTGAACATCATGACCCTTATGCTCATCATGTCCTTTATGAACATTCTGTCCCTTATGATCATCATGTCCTTTATGAACATCCTGACCTTTATGATCATCACGTCCCTTATGATCATCATGTCCCTTATGATCCTCCTGTCCCTTATGATCATCATGGCCTTTGTGGTCATCGTGGGCTTTGTGATCATTATGTTCCTTGTTATCATGATCTTTTTGAACCTCATGACCCTTGTGATCATCATGCGCCTTGTGATCTACATGACCAACATGTTCCTTATGCTCTTCATGGCCATGTTCTTCCTTCGTATGGGGATAAGCAGTCACCAAAGCGACAACAAAACACAAAATAAAAATCTAAAAAAAATAACAAATTAATTCAAAATATCAGAACCATTTCCATTTACAAATAATTCAATACTTACGTATTTAAACATTTCCGAAATGTTTAGGAATTTGTTATTCAAAACTATTCAATTTGAACTGATTTAATTTGACTACTGAATCACTTATTTATATCAAAAATTGAATTCCATAAAACAGTAAGAAGAAGAATACAAAAATGGGCGTTACATTTGTTGGCCCACTTTTTGAAACTTGTTCCGAAATTTGCCCTTTTGTTTGTTTTAATAATTATTGTATATATTTTGGAAACCGGTTTTCGGAAATGCATTACTGGCACATTTTCTGTTAATTGAAAGTTAATTGATAATTATTATCTGGATCAATTATTATTTTGATTTAGATCAAATGAAAAGGAGTAAATATTTATGTCAAAATAAATTGTATTGGAGGTGATATCGGATCCATCTGTAAAGTACATTGAACGGGACACGATTAAAATGAAAATGTAAATGAAATTTCGATTACCTAAAAAATTTTCCACAGAGGTAAGTGAAATATTGACCCTTTAGACCTTCTAGGGAATTTTAATATATTCTGAATAATTTATATAGAATAATATATGAAGAAGACCCGCTGAAGCTATTCTATGGATATACATAGAATAGCTTCAGAATAGAAGATTATATGAAACTCTTACATAAACAGAAGGCCTTCTCAAGTCTTTTATAGATAGAAGACCTTCTAAATCCCTACTATAGATAGAAGGTCTTCTATCCCAGACATTCCACTTCTTAAAGTGGCCAACTTACATAGGAATATCATCAACAGGACTTACAGACTTGTAAGGAGTAGAACGCAAATCTACACGTGGAAAGCTAATTATTTATTAATGGATCCAATTTCTTAGGTCAGCCAACTCTACCGAATTTGTTTCATTTAACAATTAATAAATTGGAGCGACTGTAACTGGTTTATTGAAAATCAAAATTACCATATATTTATTTACACACACACACACATACATAATTGTCAATAATATTTAATCGAAGATTTCGATTTTTTATATATATTTAAAGGACTAACTTAACTTTTAAAAATATTTTTTGAGGACTTCGGACAGGCGTGGATTTTTTCAAAATATTTTATCTCCGACCTACATAAGACGTTGATTTTTATACCCTACACAAATATGATGTCAGGGTATTATAGCTTTGTGCAGTTCCAAGAGTTTGTAACGCCGCGAAATATTGGTCCAAAACCCACCATTAAGTATACCGATCGTCATATCTCGACTAGCTGAGTCGATCTAGACATGTGTGTCCGTCCGTCTGTCCATGGGTTCTGGCCAATGAAGACCCCCATTGTTTTTGGTAAAGATCGGGAAATATGGACGAACAACTTTTTTCTTGTCGCTCCGGAGGCCGCAATTATGGCCCAAACATCGGGAAATTTTACTGTTATGGTAAGATAATGATTTTTTTCGAGTCGATCTACACAATTGAGTCGGCCACAATTGAAAGCCGAACATCACAACACAAGCCACGGTGAAGGGAATTTGAAAAAGTAATTAGAAAGGCTGTACTGAATATTAGCAATAATTGTTGACCTCTAGTCGGTTAAGAGGGTGCAACTATCACGAAATATTGCTCAGGCTCTGAATAAAAATCCGCAGAAAGTTAGAGTTCCGTGTTAGTTTTGTAGGGTATCGTATGATCGGCCCCGTCCGACTATTCTGCACCACTCACTAATTTTAAAATATTTTCTCGATTTTTTTAAAAATATTTTTTTTCTTGAACCTACATAAGGCGTGGATTTTTTAACAATATGTTTGAGGACCTAAGGCAGGCATGGATTTTTATACCCTTCACCACACTGTGGTACAGGGTATTATGTCTTTGTGCACATGTTTGTAACAGACAAAAGGAAACGAGATAGATCCATAGTTTCTATTGAGAATATGCATAGAATCACTTTATGAGTCGATTTACGCATGTCCGTCCGTCCGTTGATGTTAAATTGTAAACAAAGTACAGGTCGCATTTATGATCCGATTTTGATGAAATTTGGCACAAATCACATATTTTGGCCAAGGACGAACCCTATTGAAATTGGGAAAAATCGGTTCAGATTTAGATGTAGCTCCCATATATATTTTCGTCCGATCTTATATAAATGGTGCGCCAAAGTCCCAATATATCTTTCGATTTCCACGAAATTTGGCATATCGTACTGAATTGAGCCTAGCGTGATGTCTGATAAGTTCCATGGAATTCGATCTGGATTTAGATATAACTCCCATATATAGTTTCGTCCGATCTTATGTAAATGGTGAGCCCAGTGTGATATCTGACAAGTTTCGTGAAAATCGGTCCAGATTTAGATATAGCTCCCATATATATTTTCGTCCGATTTAATGTAAATGGTGCACCAAAGTTCCTATATATCTTTCAATTTCCACGAAATTTGTCATATCGTACTGAATTGAGCCTAGAGTGATGTCTGATAAGTTCCATGGAAATCGGTCCGGATTTAGATACAACTCCCATATATAGTTTCGTCCGATCTTATGTAAATGGTGCACCAAAGTCCCTATATATCTTTAGATTTTCCCGAAATTTAACATATGGTACTGAATTGAGCCCAGTGTGATGTCTGCCAAGTTTCGTGAAAATCGGTCCAGATTTAGATGTAGCTCCCATATATATTTTCGTCCGATTTAATGTAAATGGTGTGCCAAAGTCCTCATATATCTTTCGATTTGCACGAAATTTGGCATATCGCACTGAATTGAACCTGGACTGATGTTTGTCAAGTTTCGTGAAAATCGATCCAGATCCACATTTAGATATAGCTCGCATATATATTTTTCTCCTATTTAATGTAAATGGTGCACCATTCCTATATTTCATTCGATTTGCATGAATGTCGATTTGCAAGTGATGTCTGATAATTTTCGTGAAAATCGGCCCATATTTAGATATAACTCCCATATATATTTTCGACCGATTTAATGTAAATGGTGCATCAAAGTCCCTATATATCTTTCGATTTCCACGAAATTCGGCATAGCGTACTGAATTGAGCCTGGAATGATGTCTGATAAGTTTCGTGAAAATCGGTCCAGATTTAGCTTCCATATATATTTTCGTCCGATTTAATGTAAATGGTGTGCCAAAGTCCCTATATATCTGTCAATTTTCACGAAATTCGGCATAGCGTATTTAATACAGTCTAAAATGATGAGTGGTAAGTTTCGAGAAAATCGATTCAGATTTAGTTATAGCTTCCATATATAGTTGTGTCCGATTTAATGTAAGTGATGTACCAAAGTCCCTATCCGACTTTACTACTTTCCTAATGGATTTAAAAAAAAAAATTCAGTGAAAATTCTCAAATTTTCCTCTCTTTTCTCTGTTTGCTCTCTTAATATATTTTGTTTTCTCTTTCAACAATTCTGAAAGGAATTAGATGTTCTCTTCATTTGCTTGGGCGCCACAAAATGCATATCGGAAATATTATAAACATTTTAATGAAAAACTTAAGCCCCTTTAAAACATTCCTGGGGTCTGATTTTCGTTGTTGTTCTCCTCACTTATCATCTGGTGAGAAAAATAAACAAATCCATTTTCACACTCTTCCTCTTGCCAGTGTTAATTTTCGAACAAAATTTCGAATTTCACATTCAAAGAGATTATGGCCAGCAAAAATTTTCCCACAAAAAGAAAATTCAGTCTGTTTGAGATTTCCCTGCGGTTCGGTATGAAAAACGAAAATTCTCGGCATACAACGGTGGTGGCTGCGGACGACGAAGTACTACGCATTCATGAGTGTGCCTGAAATTGCATTTTAAAAATAGCCCGTTTGCTAGTTTAACGGCAAAAATCTGCTTCGTTCTAATTTTGATTGACGACGGTATTGTTGTGAACGGAACAAGTGTGTAATGAAAAAACTAATTTTCAAAATTATTAAAGCTAATTATGAAATAAAGTTTACAAGCCACGATTTTAAAACGCCATTAGTTTTCAGTTTTTTTTTCAAAGATCATTCATAATTTGTTTTTGTGGTGAAGAATTTTATATAAGAATTTTGTTAGCCTCACAGAAGAAGAAGACGACGAAAAAAAAACGGAAAGCAAATAAAGAGAAAAATCAAAATATACAAAAAGGCAAATAGCTGAACAAAAATATGTACATGTTTTTTTTTGTGGTATCCAAGTGAAAAAAAAATTGAAATAAAAAAAAAACAAGTGGACACCAGACAGATAACTGAATATTTTGTGTATTTATTTTCGCATTTGACGACCAACACGGGGAAGACGACGGCTACGATCCCGATGATGATCATAATAATAACAACAATAAATATAATAATAATGAAGAAGAATTCAAAATGTTGAAATATACACACCACGACAAAAAATACAAAACTAACAACAACAAATATATATACAAACATACAACAACCATATAAACAAATAAAAACACACATAAATAAATAAATAAAAAATTTGCAAAAGTGGCCACAGAAATTCATTGCAAATTAATTTCGGTGTATTTCAGACACCGTCGTCTATTTTTCGGTTAATGGCTGATGCCGACAAATGTTTGGTGTTGTTGTTAATGTTTCTGTTTTTTTCCTTCTGCATCCTCTATTGTTGTGTTGTGTTTTTCTTTTATTTCGAAATAATTATAGCATAAACAATCTGTCATTAGTTGTTTTTGTTTTGACACCACTGTGCCGCCTCAAATCTATTTCGTTTTTTTGTCTATTGGCGGATTTTTTTAAGATGCTGATGCCAAAAAAGAAGTGCTAATTTTTGGTTCCGAGTCATTAACGTACCCAAAAAAATAATTTATTTTTATCTGAAGTACAAAGTAATTAGGTGAATTGTTGTCCCAGACAATTGTGAAAGAAAAAAAACGAAACATTTTTTGAAATAGTTTTAAAATTGGGTCAAAATATTGACTAAATTTAAAACCTAAACAAGGCGTGGATTTTTTAAAAATATTTTTTCATCGATCTAAACAAGAACTGGATTTTTATACCCTACACAACTATGTTGTCAGGGTATTATAGCTTTGTGCAGCCCCAAGAGTTTGAAACGCCGCGAAATATTGATCCTAGACCCACCTTTTAGTATACCGATCGTCATATCTCGACTAGCTAAGTCGATCTAGACATGTGTGTCCGTCCGTCTGTCCATTATAATTTGTAAACACGATACGGGACACAGTTATGGGCCAATCTTCACGAAATTTTGCATGTACGATGGGTTCTGGCCAGTGAAAACCCCTATTGTTTTTGGTAAAGATCGGTTAATATTTAGGTGATAAAATGGACCAAATAAATAAATTGTGTCGTTTTTTTTGGTCGCTCCACGGACCGCAATTATGGCCCGAACATCGAATTTTACATAGAGAAGGGCCAAAGAATAAGCATGCCTGTTTTGACAAAGACTGGTCATTATTTAGACTTTTGTGTGAAAAATTACAAAATTTGTATTCTATACCGTATAGATTTACCACTAAAGGACATAGACCCGAGAAGTTGATAGTATATCCAAGAGGAGCGGTGGGCCTTTAAATTATATTGTCGTACGTACTCGGATGTGGGAGTTACACTTAAATATTTGCAGGTGCTTACGTATTGAGATATTATTTAGTAACCCATTACCGCACTGGGCGGAAATATGGAGCTGATCGCTTTGAAATGAACAATGAGGTTCCAGTTATGGTCAAGGACAACCCGTATATGAAGTGGGTAAAGTGGATCGAAAACTTAATTTGTTGTGTTTTTTCGAGTCGATCAATTGAAAGCCGAACATCACAACACAAGCCACGCTGAAGGGAATCTGAACAAGTAATTAGAAGGGTTGTACTGAATATTAGTAATATTTGTTGACCTCTTGTCGGACAAGTGAATGCAAATATCGCGAAATATTTCCCAGGCTCGGAATAAAAAATCCGCAGAAAGTTAGAGTTCCCTGGTAGTTGTGTAGGGTATCGTATGGTCGGCCCCGTCCGACATGCTGCTCCGCTCACTGGTTTAAAAATATGATTGGTATCGGAAAAAATATTCTTTAAGAAATCCATGCCTTAATTGATGAGAAACCAGTAAGGAATGTAGTAAAGTCGAACTGGGCCGACTATATGATACCCTTCACAACTTTGAGTATATTCTACATATGTATCCTTACAATTGCATGTCAATGTTCCCTCGATGGAACATAATCATGCCTTTCTGCAACCTATGATAAATTTAATACCGTTCGGGCAGATTTAGAGTCGTTTGCGTACAGTGGTACAATTTTTTAGGCAAAACGATTTACAGCAAAATTAATACACGCTATTCGGTACGTCGCTAGGTTGGATCTGTACCAATTTTGCAACAAAACTCAATAACGTCATTCAAGTCTCATATTGACACCTTGGGCAAAATTTCGTGTTAATCGGACAAACATTAGGAGTTTGGTGCGCCATTTATGTAAAATCTGACGAATATATATATATATATATATATGGGAGCTATATCGAAATCTGAACCGATTTTCCCGAAACGTATCATACATCATTCTATACTCAATTCAGTACGCTGTGCCAAATTTCGTGCAAGTCGAAAGATATATAGTGCACCATTTACATAAAATCGGAAGAAAATATATATGGTAGCTATATCTAAATCTGAACGGATTTTCACAAATCTTAACACTCATCGTTGTAGACTTAATTTATTACGATATATACGGACTTTGGTGCACCATTTACATTAAATCGGGCAAAAATATTTATGGGAGCTAAATATAAATCTGAACCGATTTTCAGGAAATTTTACACACATCATTCCAGACTCAATTTAGTACGCTATGCCAAATTTCGTGCAAATCGAAAGATATTACGGGACTTTGGTGCACTATTTATCTAATATCGGACAAATACATAATACCCTGTACCACAGTGTGGTGGAGGGTATAAAAAATATTTTAAGAAATCGCGGCTTATTGGTATCTGAAAAAAGATTCTTTAAAAAATCCACGCCTTAATTGATGAGAAAAAAATATTTTAAGAAAACCCTCGTTATTGGTCCTGTAAAAATATTATTTTTAAAATCCACGACTTATTTGTCCTAGAAACAAATTTTATTTAAAAAATCCACGCCTTATTGGTCCTAGAAAAAAATATTTAAAAAATACACGCTTTATTGATCTTATTGGTCCTGTAAAAAAATATTTAAAAAAACACGCCTTATTGGTCTGTAAAAAATTATTTAAAAAATCCACGCCTTAATTGATGAGAAAAAAATTATTTTAAGAAAACACGCCTAATTGAGCCTGTAAAATTTATTATTTTAAAATACACGACTTTTGGTCCTGAAAAAAATATTATTTGAAAACTCCACGCCTAATTGGCCCGATAATTTTTTTTTAAATCAACGCCTTATTATGCCACTTTCAAATACCGTGCCGATCGTTATGAAATTTTGCTTTTAGACATCATATCAAGAGTTTTCAGAAGAAATTTGTCACGCTTATGTTGTATATTTTGTAAACAGAAGGTCAACATATTCAAAATATTTGGAAATCTATTGGTCCATAAATAATACACAGAAAATGGGTTCAATGATTCGCTGGCAATTAGGAGATTATATATCACCATAAGTAATCCCATTATTATTTATTCAATTGGATTATTTCTTTAGGGATTATTAAATATATTCTTTAATTTTTTACTCAAAATTTCATGCATTTTGTTACAATATCAGATCTATCTTCTATTTAACACAAATGTCCAACTTCATACATTTGTTTTTAATGGAACTAATTTTATTAAATATTTATTACATATAAATTTTATGCCGCATTATTAAAACTTATTAATTTTTATTTTAATATATTATTCTGTTTGTCTGGCTCTTAAAAACATTCTTTTTTCGCAATCGCACCCCATGCCGACATTCATTGAGACGTCATTAAAAATTCTTTGAAAACTTTTATAACAAAAAACAAAAACAAACTTTTGTCTTTGTCAGTCATACAACAAAAAAAATAAAAAAAAACAGATATGTATATTGTCTGCATATTTGTTGATATATACATACATATTTATATGTATGTCGTCGGCCAAAGTATGTATAAATGTATCACAGTGTGTCTTGATATTTTTGCCCACCGCGACGCCATTTAGTAGGGTGACAGATTTACGAAGCAAAACTATTCAGTTATTACATTCTCATCTCTGCCTTTTGTGAAATGTTTTTGTTTATGAATAGTTTTTTTAGGCCATTTTAGTAATGCAATCAAACTAAATATAGTTTACAAGTAGGTTTAGCTAAATATGAATGAATACTCATCATTTTCATATAGAGTATATGTGTATGTATATGTGCTTGCATTTCCCAACATTTATGTGTATTCAAAAGTGTGTTGAATCACCATATGATTGACAGCCAAATGAAAATTCAAAAAAGTTTTGAACTGAAAACTCAGTAAGAAAATTAAGAATAATATATTAAAATAAATAAAATAATATTTGTACTAAACTCAACGTCTTGGACTTTATTGGTATTGACAAAATTCTAGTAAATAAATCTTACCTTATGAATTTATTAGTACTTCAAAATAGTTTCAATGGTTTTATAAATTACTGAAAGAAAGGTTAATTTTTTTATTTATTCATTTTTCCGGCTTGAGGTCATTGAAAATTAATTAATTTTAAAAAAATGAATAAATAAAAAAGAAAGTCCAAAGGGCAACAATAATTTCTCAATGTTTAAAACTTATTTATATTAAACTCAACGTTTTGAATTTTATTGGTATTGAAAAAATTCAAGTAAATGAAACAAAGCCTATGGCTCTATTAGTCTTTCAAAAAATTGATTTAATAAATGATTCTTTTAATTCCGGAAAAAATATTTATAAAGTCATGCTTGTGGCCCTATTGCAGTCGTTAAAAAATATTTAAAAATCCTAAAAATCTTCTAGTGTTCCCTGGTAAAAATACATTAACTCAATTTTTTGTCCCTGAAAAATTTCTGTTGAAAAAATCCGCGCCTGTGAAGACATTGGTCCTTGAATAAAATATATTTAAAAAGCAAATGCCTGCGGTTCTATTGGTCTTGAAAAAATGGAATTGAAACCACTCTTACTCTGGCGTATACATAATTTTTATCTTAATTACGTATACGCATTCTTATCTGTTGCTCTGCTAGTCCCTCAAATGCCTATTTAATAAATCGATGATAATTGCACTATTGGTCCCTGAAAAAAAATTGTTTAAAAAATTCACTGTTGTGGCTCTATTGGCCCCTTTAAAATTGTTTAAGAATGCCAAGACTTTGGCACAAATCTTCCTAGAAAAATCTATTTAAAAATTCTAAATTTAGGCCATCTTGATATTGAAAAAATTCTATACAAAAAATCCTAGCCTATGGCTTTATTAGTCCTTGTAAGATACTAAATAAATCTGAAAAAGAATATATTTTACAAATTTAGCCCCTGAAAATTCGACTAAATCCACGCAAGCGTTTTATTGATCCTTGAAGAAAACTATTAAAGATCCTTTACAGGTTTCTGAAAAACATATTTAAAAAAATCCTCTTTTGCTGCCTAAAAAACCCATTTAAAAAATCCGAGCATGTGGCTTTATTGGTCATACAAAAAATCTATTTAAAAAATCCTCACTTGGGGCGCTATTAGTCGTGGAAAAAATCTGTTTAAAAATCCACGCATGTGGCTCTATTGGACGTGGAATTTTTTAAATCTACTCCTGTGGCTTCTTTATTCGATAAAGACATCCATTTAAATCCATAAAAATCCATGCCCGTGGTTCTATTATTGGTGGAAGAAATCTATTTAAATATCCAATCCTGTGGCTGTACTAGTTCCTGAGAAAATCTATTTCAAAAATCCGCCCCTGTGGCTCTATTGGTCGGGGAAAAAATCTAAGCCTTTGGCTCTAGTAGTTCCTGAGGAAATCATGTGGTTCCTGAGAAAATCCATGCCTGTGGCTCTATCGGTCGTTTAGAAGATATGTTTAAAAAATAAATCCACGATTAGTCCCTGAAAAAAATCTAAAATTCTACGAAAATCCTACTTAGTAAAACCAACACCCGTGTCTCTATTAGTCTAATAAAAAATCTGCTTTAAAAATCCAAGTCTGTAGATCTTTTGGTCAGAAGATAAATCTATTTAAAAATCCATTAGTCCCTGAAAAAAAATATTTTAAAAATCCACGCCCGTGACTCCATTGTTCGGAAAAAATAACTATTTAAAAATTTCACATTTAAAAAATCCAGGCCTGTGTCTCGATAAGTCCCTCACAAAAAAACTAATTAAAAAATCCAGGTCTGTGTCTCGATAAGTCACTCACAAAAAAAAAACTAATTAAAAAATCCACGTCTACGGAAAAAAATCTATTTAAAAGTCCACGTCTGTGCCTGTTCGGAAGAAAAACCTTTTTTTTTAATTTTCATTGTGACTCGATAAGTCCCTCAAAAAACTTTGTTTAAAAAATCCACGCCTGTGGCTCTATTGGTCGTGGAAAAAAATCTATTTAAAAAATTTAAGCCTGTAGTTCTTTTAGTCCCTGAAAAAAATCTATTTAAAAATCCACGCCTGGGCTCTATTCGTCATGGAAAAATCTATTTAAAAAATCCAGGCCTGTTGCTCGTTTAGTTTCTTAAAAAATTAAAATCTGTAGCTGTATTAGTCGCGAAAAAATCGATTTCAAAATATACCCCTGTGGCTCTGTTGGTCGTGCGAAAAATCTATTTAAAAAATCCACACTTGAGGTTCTTTTATTACGTGGTTCTACTGATTGTAGAAAAACACTATTTAAAAAATCCACGACTGTGGCTCAATTGGTTATGGAAAAAATCTATTTAAAAATGCCAAGTCTGCGGCTCTTTTAGTTCCTTAAAAAATTAATTAAAAAATCCACGCAAGTCAACCCTTTAGTCCTGAAAAATCTATTTAAACAATCCACGCCTGTCACTCTTTTAGTCCCTGAAAAAAGCTATATAAATCCACGTTTGGGTCCCTGAAAATATATTAAAAAATTCCCGACTGTGGTTCAATCTTGCTTCAAAAAATCTATTTAAAGAAAATCCCCGCCTGTGGCCTTATTGGTCAGTGTAAAAATAAATTTAAAAAATCCACCCTTGCGTATGATTAACTTCTTTATTTACTAACATATACGCACTATATTCCTTGTACAATATCAATTCACCATACACACATACGTACGAACTCCCCATTGAAATCTATTTTGAGCGTATATCTGGATTTTATTATAAATTAAAGGCAATCTGTTTTCCAATTCAACACCTTTATTAACATCTATATATGTACGAGTATGACTTTATCTACGAAATCGCCAGTCCCACTGCTCATTGTCCTTAAATAAACGTTTAAAAATTCACATTATGTCAAATTAAATTATTTATTCGAAACTTCCGTGTAGATTTCACCAAGGAGCGAATAAAGAAACATCGCCTCTGTCTCGATGGCTGGCAAACAAAGAACTTCGTATTAATGCTTATAAATGATGCGGATGATGATGAGGATGCTGGTGATGTATACCAGTCGACAAACATACATACACATGGATTATTTACACATTATAAACAAATGTAAACATAAATTAAATTAATAGTCCAGGAAATAAAAGAAAAGAGGGGGAGAAAAAGATTAATCAAGAAAGAAATTACAGAGACCACAGCCATTTTTTTATAGATTTCTTGGGGGACCAATATGGACACAGGCGTGGATTTTTTAAATAGATTCTTTGAGGAACTTATTGAGCCACAGGCGTGGATTTTTTAAAAAAGGTTTTTTGAGGAACTTATTGAGCCCCGGTGTGGATTTTTTAAATAGATTTTTTGAGGGATTTATTGAGCCCCAGGCGTGGATTTTTTAAATAGATTTTTTGAGGAACTTATTGAGCCCCAGGCGTGGATTTTTTAAATAGATTTTTTGAGGAACTTATTGAGCCCCAGGCGTGGATTTTTTAAATAGATTTTTTGAGGAACTTATTGAGCCCCAGGCGTGGATTTTTTAAATAGATTTTTTGAGGAACTTATTGAGCCCCAGGCGTGGATTTTTTAAATAGATTTTTTGAGGAACTTATTGAGCCCCAGGCGTGGATTTTTTAAATAGATTTTTTGTGGAACTTATTGAGCCCCAGGCGTGGATTTTTTAAATAGATTTTTTGAGGAACTTATTGAGCCCCAGGCGTGGATTTTTTAAATAGATTTTTTGAGGAACTTATTGAGCCCCAGGCGTGGATTTTTTAAATAGATTTTTTGAGGAACTTATTGAGCCCCAGTCGTGGATTTTTTAAATAGATTTTTTGAGGAACTTATTGAGCCCCAGGCGTGGATTTTTTAAATAGATTTTTTGAGGAACTTATTGAGCCCCAGGCGTGGATTTTTTAAATAGATTTTTTGAGGAACTTATTGAGCCCCAGGCGTGGATTTTTTAAATAGATTTTTTGAGGAACTTATTGAGCCCCAGATTTTTTAAATAGATTTTTTGAGGAACTTATTGAGCCCCAGGCGTGGATTTTTTAAATAGATTTTTTGAGGAACTTATTGAGCCCCAGGCGTGGATTTTTTAAATAGATTTTTTGAGGAACTTATTGAGCCCCAGGCGTGGATTTTTTAAATAGATTTTTTGAGGAACTTATTGAGCCCCAGGCGTGGATTTTTTAAATAGATTTTTTGAGGAACTTATTGAGCCCCAGGCGTGGATTTTTTAAATAGATTTTTTGAGGAACTTATTGAGCCCCAGGCGTGGATTTTTTAAATAGATTTTTTGAGGAACTTATTGAGCCCCAGGCGTGGATTTTTTAAATAGATTTTTTGAGGAACTTATTGAGCCCCAGGCGTGGATTTTTTAAATAGATTTTTTGAGGAACTTATTGAGCCCCAGGCGTGGATTTTTTAAATAGATTTTTTGAGGAACTTATTGAGCCCCAGGCGTGGATTTTTTAAATAGATTTTTTGAGGAACTTATTGAGCCCCAGGCGTGGATTTTTTAAATAGATTTTTTGAGGAACTTATTGAGCCCCAGGCGTGGATTTTTTAAATAGATTTTTTGAGGAACTTATTGAGCCCCAGGCGTGGATTTTTTAAATAGATTTTTTGAGGAACTTATTGAGCCCCAGGCGTGGATTTTTTAAATAGATTTTTTGAGGAACTTATTGAGCCCCAGGCGTGGATTTTTTAAATAGATTTTTTGAGGAACTTATTGAGCCCCAGGCGTGGATTTTTTAAATAGATTTTTTGAGGAACTTATTGAGCCCCAGGCGTGGATTTTTTAAATAGATTTTTTGAGGAACTTATTGAGCCCCAGGCGTGGATTTTTTAAATAGATTTTTTGAGGAACTTATTGAGCCCCAGGCGTGGATTTTTTAAATAGATTTTTTGAGGAACTTATTGAGCCCCAGGCGTGGATTTTTTAAATAGATTTTTTGAGGAACTTATTGAGCCCCAGGCGTGGATTTTTTAAATAGATTTTTTGAGGAACTTATTGAGCCCCAGGCGTGGATTTTTTAAATAGATTTTTTGAGGAACTTATTGAGATTCTTTGAGGAACTTATTGAGCCACAGGCGTGGATTTTTTAAATAGATTTTTTGAGGAACTTATTGAGCCCCAGGCGTGGATTTTTTCAATAGATTTTTTGAGGAACTTATTGAGCCCCAGGCGTGGATTTTTTAAATAGATTTTTTGAGGAACTTATTGAGCCCCAGGCGTGGATTTTTTAAATAGATTTTTTGAGGAACTTATTGAGCCCCAGGCGTGGATTTTTTAAATAGATTTTTTGAGGAACTTATTGAGCCCCAGGCGTGGATTTTTTAAATAGATTTTTTGAGGAACTTATTGAGCCCCAGGCGTGGATTTTTTAAATAGATTTTTTGAGGAACTTATTGAGCCCTAGGCGTGGATTTTTTAAATAGATTTTTTGAGGAACTTATTGAGCCCTAGGCTTGGATTTTTCAAATAGATTTTTTTAAGGACTTATAGAGCCCCAGGCGTGGATTTTATAAATAGATTTTTTTCTGCAACCAATAGAACCACAGGCGTGGATTTTTAAAATTGATATTTGAAGGAACTTATAGAGCCACAGGCGTGGATTTTTTAAATAGATTCTTTGAGGAACTTATAGAGCCCCAGGCGTGGATTTTTTAAATAGATTTTTCAAATTGTTTTTTCAGGGGCCAATGGAGGCCCAAGTGTGTATTTTTTAAATAATTTTTTCAGGGGCCAATGTAGGCCCAAGTGTGTATTTTTTAAATAATTTTTTCAGGGGCCAATGGAGGCCCAAGTGTGTATTTTTTAAATAATTTTTTTCAGGGGCCAATGGAGGCCCAAGTGTGTATTTTTTAAATAATTTTTTTTCCACTACCAATAGAGCCTCCTTCTTTTTTTTAAATGGGTATTTTGAGGGACCAATGGAGGTCCGAGTGTATATTTTTTAAATAATATTTCCACTACCATTTTTTATAAGATTTTGGTCAGGGACCAGTAGTGGATTTTTGAAATAAATTTGTTCAGGGTTAATAGAGCCCCAAGCGTGGATGATTAAATAGATCAGGGGTCAATATAGGCACAGGTTTTGATTTTTTTTTTATTTTCGCACCCTAATATACATTTAAATATTCAATACTATATATGTTCGCTATAATGTAAAATTAAAATCCCCGAGCAAATGTAAAATGTTTTGTTTTCTTTCATCTCTCTCATGTCTCTTCTTCTCCTTCTTCATCTATTTAATGCTGCACAATAAAAAAAAATGGGCAGCCGGTCGAAGCAAATACGGTGATTGCAAGCAGCAGCATTTCTAAAAATAAATTTCCCATTTTTATAGTTGTAACGAATAATTCTTCAATCAAAATTTTTTGAAAGAAAGACACGCGCCGTGGCAAAACATGGCCACGTTCGGGACCATGCGTTTTTGATATATATTCCCATATAGTATATTTTGTTGTTTTTGTTTATTTTCAAATTTTGCTACGAAATTGATTTGTATGCGTGAAAAAAGACAACAGCAACAATAACAATAACAACAACAATTAACCCAAATTAAAGCAACAACAAAGTGAAGCTCCCACAAAAAAAAAATAACTTGCAAAAATACAATGGTTATTGAAAAAAAAATGTTATTGTAAATATTTCTATTTATTTATACAATAAATAGAATCGACGAAAAAAGAAACAAAATTCAAATAAAACAATTTTTGATTGTTGTGGTCTGGTCTGGCAGGCTGAGGCCAGAAAGAAAGAATTTCTATAAAAAATATAAATAAATAATTTAAACACCTTGAAATAAATACAATTGCTGAAGAACAAAAAAATTGAAAATAAATAAATAAATTCAATTGTTAATCAGTGATTCCAAATCAAATCGTCAATATTATAATTCATTTAACTTTTCAACGCCCACTTCAAATGTGATTTGTGAAAAAAGGGGATTTACTTTTTTTTGTTTTTGAAACTGAAATCCTGTAACCAGAAAAATGTCTAAGAAACCACGAGGGAATATCCATAAAATTCGACAATTTGAATTGGAAAAGGTAAGTTTGTCCAAAATATTCAATAATAAAATAAATGGGAACAAACAGACACACTAATATTTAAGGTATTCTGTAGACTATCTATAGAGCCTTCTTAGGGAGGCAAAGAACCAATACAGACAAAGGTATGGATGTTTTAAATAAATCATTCAGGGGGTTATGAGTCTTAGGGGTGGATTTGTAAATAGATTTTTTTTCAGGGATCTTGCATTTTTTTAATATATATATTTTTTGTGAAGGCGTATGTTTCAAAAATAAATATTAAAAGACAGTCTGGCTGAATCTCAGTTTGTTGTTTTTATAAAAAAAAAACCAGTAAGGAAAGTAGTAAAGTCGGACGGGGCCGACTATATGATACCCTTCACCACTATGGGTATATTAAACCGGACTATTAACATAAAATTGGATGAAAAAAAATATGTGATATTTATCTAAATGTGAATCTACCTAGATCTATTCATAAAGTATGTCAATCGACTTCAAACAAATATAAATAGAAAACGAAACTACGCAATTCTATGCTCAATTTTGTACGTTGCTCAAAATTTGATGTCAATCTGACTAACATGAGGAGTTTGATGCCCAATTTACTTGAAATTGGGCGAAAATATATATGGAAGATCTATCCAAATATAACCTGAAATCGGACGAAACTATATATGGGAGCTATATCTAAATCTGGACCGATTTTCCCGAAACTGGGCAGACATAATTCTAGGCTCAATCCAGTACGTTTTGCCAAATTTCGTGCAAATCGAAGGATATATAGGGACTATGGTGCACCATTTACATGAAATCGGACGAAACTATATATGGGAGCTATATCTAAATCTGGACCGATTTTCTCGAAACTTGGCAGACATCACTCTAGGCTTAATTCAGTACGTTATGCTAAATTTCGTGCAAATCAAGAGATATATAGGGACTTTGGGGCACCATTTACATGAAATCGGACGAAACTATATATGGGAGCTATATCTAAATCTGGATCGATTTTCTCGAAACTTGGCAGACATCACTCTAGGCTTAATTCAGTGCGTAATGCCAAATTTCGTGCAAATCAAAAGATATATAGGGACTTTGGGGCACCATTTACATGAAATCGGACGAAACTATATATGGGACCTATATCTAAATCTGGACCGATTTTCACGAAACTTGGCAGACATCATTCTAGATTTAAATGATTAGGCTGTACCAAATTTCGTGCAAATCGAAAGATATATAGGGACCGTTTACATTAATTCGGTTAAATATATATATGGGAGCTATATCTAAATTTGAACCGATTTTTCCCAATTTCAATAGGGTTCGTCCTTGGGCCGAATAAGTGACCTGTGCCAAATTTCATCCAATTCGGATCAAAAATGCGACCTGTACTTTGCTCACAAAAATACATGGACAGACAGACAGACGGACAGACGGACGGACATGCATAAATCGACTTAGAAAGTGATTCTATGCATATTCTCAAAAGGAACCATGGGTCTATCTCGTTTCCTTTTGCCTGTTACAAACATATGCACAAAGACATAATACCCTGTACCACAGTGTGGTGAAGGGTATAAACAACTATTTATTAGTGGGGAATGTATGGCATTGTTTGCCCGACTATTTTTCAAAAACAAAATACAAATGGTATCCCAAATAAACCGCAAACACTACTGAAATATATTAAAAGACAATAGAGCCTAAATCGAGGATTTTCAAATAGATTTTTTTTCAGCGACCGGGCCCCCCGGGCTGCCCCCCTGCGTACATCCCTGCCTTGAGGATGTTGTGTGGCCTGTTAATCTCCTTAACACTAGATTGCCGAAGGCGGTCATTTTTACCGTTTTTCAATTTCAAGTACAAAAACCACTGTGCAGGGGCAATTAAACTTGGATTTTTTAAATATATTTTTAGAGGCCAATAGAGCCTTTAACGTAGCTTATTTTAAAATAGATTTTTGCTGACCATTAGAGCATCAGGCGTGGATTTTTTAAATAGATTTTTTAGGGACCAATATAGTCTTCGACATTGATTTTGTACATATATAAATGCAGGAGTCAATAAAGTTTTGGGCGTAGATTTTTTAAATAAAATTCTTCAGAGACCAATAAAGCCAAAGGCATGCATTTTTAAATAGTTTTTCTTGGGATCAATAGAGCCGCAGGCGTTAGTTTTTTAAGATATTTGTCAGGGACCTTGAGCCTTATGGTTAAATTTTTTAATACAGTTCATTTTTTCCATGACCAATAGAGCTGTAGGACCCTTAATATGAATCCTATAATTTTCCCATTATTACCATGACACCCTTATACACCATCAATCTGTATTCGTGTAATTTAAATTTCTGTTGAGGTGCGAATTGATGTGATTGACACGAATGAACATCTAAGAAACTAATTATAAACAATTAATTATAAATTAGTTTGTCCTTGAATATCGAATAGGCATGAGATGTATAAAAGGTCATATTTGATTGAATTGAAAATATATTTGATGAAGCAGCGTTATTTTCCAGAAGAATCTATAAAAATTACACCGAATTTAAGATTTTGGATTAAAAATTGTGCAGCACTTCAACCCCAACTTTTAGCATCTCAAAATACTTAGCCCAAGGTCTCTTCAATTCATATATTATAAGACTTGAGGCACGTTTCGATACAGTACCTTCAAAATTTTGAAGGTTTCTGTTTTCCAATTGAAGGAGCTGTAATTTGGTATTCCGGATTCTTAGTTGGTGAATTTTGGCCGAATTTTCTAACCGAATGGGCAATAATTTGTCATTCAAGCTTATTGGAGGCTGACATAAATCTATGTAGATAATTATCATTATAGTAGTCCTTAGGTGAGCTTGGGAGCGTTTTTTTAATTTTGATTAAGTTAGTTTTTATCTGAAGAAAACTAGATCAAATGTTATATCTATAAGAGACCTCGTCTAGGTGTCTATAAGTAAAATACCTCCTTCAAATTTTAGGTTCCATCTTCAGAACAAGGATTCCTAATACGTCCTGTGGAAAAAAACTTAAGGAAAACCAATGAACGGGGCAGTATATTGAGACGACCACATGATACCCTACACAACAACTATCGAACTTTAATTTTCCGATTCATTTTTTCTCGGAGTAAACGACATACGATTCCAATTTGGTTATATCACACACAAAAGTCTTCGTTCAGTTAACCCTCTAAATATTGACCGACCATTTGAAAACAGCAATTCTAAATGGCCAGATCTCTTATCCCGTGGAAAATTTGTGATGTTCGACTTACAATAGTAGTCTCTAGAGCGACTAGGAAACCATACAATAATAAGGCTTTAGGTCCACCATTCCATTCTCTAAATATCTGATCATCACCGAAATTTGTAGGTGTCATCCTTGACCATCTTGGATCTCTTGGATATAGCATCAACGGTATACTAAAAAGTGGGTCTAGAACCAATATTTCGAGGGGTTACAAGCTCTTGAGGCCACATAAAGCTATAATACCCAGATGACATATATATAGATAGCTTCTATATATGGAAGATCATACGATATCACCAATATGCAATGGAAATTGACGAATAGATGGATCTCAGATCTTATATTTGCAGAAAAGCAAGTCCTGAAGGAGGTATTTGTAGACAACTTGAAAAAGAAGCAGACTGCAGTCAACAGAACATCTTAGGAAAATGGCTTTGTGCGCCTACAGGTTCTATTTTCAGAAATTCCTGAGGGTATTGTAAAAGTTACAGTTCGTAGAAAAATGTCAATATGGGTATAGGTGTTTAAAAATTGCCTCCATATATAGGCCCAGCCCAATTTTCCATACATTGAAGGAAAAAATCCTATTTGTATTTGTAATTTTATATTTCGTTTTCTGAGAGTGTGAAACAGTCTAATTGTTTTTATTTTTTTCTTTTTTCAAAATTAATTTTATTTTTGGTCTTTATTTTTATTTATTAAAAAAATTTCAAACGAACTTTTCTTATCAACCAATTTGCAAAAACAAAATGTAACATCAACATTATGACACATTCTATATGAATTCCGGACAATGAACACGCGTGTCTCCACTCATAACCATATTGAATATATCCATATCTAGATATCAACAATAACAACAACAAATTAATATATTTAAATATGTATTTTTTTAGAATTATAAATTTGTTTATAATAAACCACCTGTTTTATCAGATTCTCTTTCTCTCTCTCCCATTGCTCTTTTGTAAATATCGGCATGAATTGAAATATCGAACGCATACACCCTGCATACAGCGGTGCCAAAGAAATGAAACAAATTCGATTCATTTCAATTTTGCCGAATTATAATGAAATCATTATGATTTTGTATAAATTATTATTTCTTGCTAATTTGCAATTATAAAAATGTTTTATTTTAGGAAATTCGTGCATAGATATGTGGCCATTTTTTCTTTCCACCATCACTCAGTTTTGAGGAAAATGCAGGCATAACAAGAAAAATTGAATCTTGTCAATTTTCCATATGTTTTGGCATTCCCGTTTGGGCTTTCATTTGATGTGGTGCTTGAGAGGTGGGGAAATTTGGCATTTTGCCAAAATTACGTATAAACTAAACATATGTGTATATATAAAATATTGGAGGTAAATCATATAAAATAGATAAATTAAACACACACGCTACAGAAACCGCATTTGAAGTAGATTTTCAAGTGGGGTTATTGCTTAGGGAACATTGCAATTAAATACCTTACCTACAACTACCTTTTACCAACAACTACTGAAAAATTAGGAGGATACTTTAATCGGGGAACATATGACCGAGCGAAATGGACCGATATTGCAAATCTTCAGGGAATGAGTATTTTACCCAACAAGAATCAGGAATGCCAAATTGCAGTCACTTAGGTTGGGTCATTAATATGGAGGCTTTGTCAAAATATGGACCTACATTGAAAATTTATTAGCCAATATTTGGGGTTAATATTATATGAGGGCTACGCCTAATTAATGACCGATATACGTCGATTTCGAACCCAATATTTTAGTTTTGTATTTCAATTATTTCCTTCGGGAGGTATCATTATATGGAGGAGATGCCTAAATGCCTGCCGATATATTTCATTATCAGGTTTCATATTCAGGTTCGAGTTCTTTTTATCACGATATCTTTAGAAGGCGGAATAATAGATGACTAAGTTGTCTTAGAATTCCACTGACTATTCCGAGGAACAAACAACACAACACACGGAACAAATCAGCTAACTATTTTAATATAAAAAGATTATATGGGGACTACCCCTGAACGGGGATGAATATTAATAATTACAGCGAATTCGGTTGAAAAACGCGCTCAAGAACACCAAAATGCTATAAATGGGGGTACCCTTACATGGGGGCTACCCGAAAAAATCGACCTATATTTACAATTTTTTGTGGAGAGATTTGCTAACCAATAAGAACTCAAAGTACTAAATTACAGGCAATTCGGTGAAAAAATCCGGTCAAAATCCCCCAAAAACGGAAAATTTGGAGGTACCGTTATATGGATAAAAGTGGACCTATATTTATAATTTTTAGTGGAGAAATTTGGTATCCAATAAGAACCCATTGTACCAAATTTCGAATTCGGTTGAAAAACGACCTCAAGAACCCCAAATACCGACAATTTAGGGGTACCCCTATATGGGAGCTATGCCTAAACGTGGACCGATATAGACCATCTTCGAACTTAACCTGCCTGCAGACAAAATACGACTCTATGCAAAATGTTGGCGATCTACCTCAATTCGTTTAGACGCTTGAGTGACTCCAACAGACAGACGGACATGCTTAAATCGTCATAGAATTTTACGCTGATTAAGAATATATACTTTATAGGGTCGCAAATGATTATTTCGATGAGTTACAAACGGAAAAACAAAACTAATATGCCGTCTATACTATGGTGGGGGGTATACAAATTTCTCCGGTAATGTTTTTCTCTCAACGAGGAAGAACATCGAATGACAAATTACAGACACTCAGGGTGAAAAATTAACATTCCGGGACCCATGTATGGTGACTACTTAAAATATGGAACTATATTGGAATTTTTTCTGCAAACAATGCTTCACGAACCCGATATTTCAAATTACAGCCTTTTTCGAATGGAAAATTTGGGTAAAACCTTCAATATACCCTTAATAGTACGTTTACATTTAACCGGATTTCGTTAACCCAATGGGTTTCAATTGTCAGTTCCTTTGCGTATATGTCAAATAAATCCTCATAAAGTAGGTTAACCCGGTGAAAAAGTTCTAGTGTACATGCCGTTTTACATACCGAATATGAGGCGAATTGCTTCCTTAACTGCATCCGTGTGAATACGATTCAATCCTGCTTAATAGGCCTGTTGATCTAGAGGCTACTTTTTGTACCTTTGGACCTCTCTCTCCAGATCATGAAGATCCTTCCTGACATGCCTGGGTGGTGGGTGCTTATCCATTAGGTAGTTGCGCTGACGTTAGCGGACCACACTGGCGCCGCATAGTTTACCACAGACCGACCTATTGCTGTATATGTCGTTAACAAGGTTTCCTTGTCAGCTCCCCAAGTGCTGCCGGCTAGCGACTTGAGAACCTTGTTTCAGCTCCTGACCTTATCGCAAATAGCTGTGGCATACGCGGACCACTTATAAAAACTATCGAATGTGACCCCTAGAACCTTTGGGTAATTGGTAGTCGGAATTGTGGACCCCTCGACCTGCATATTCAAAAATAGCCACATCTCCGCTGTCCATGTGGTAAACAGTGTCATAACTTGTCTTACTGGCGGATATTTCTATATCCTCAACCGGAAAAAGTCTGCAATGTCCACAAAATTTCAATTGTAATACCATTTGTTCTAATTCACGCAGTTTCGAAACATTCTTCAGTAGACTTTTTACCAATGTTTTTTAACTTTCAATTTTATTAAAATTAATATTTTTATTTATTTTTAAATTCCCATTACTTTTTTCTTTTCAGATACATTTGGTCGATGAATTTGATATACTGCAAATTGTCGGCGAAGGATGGTTTGGCAAAATTCTCTTGGTCGAACATCGAGCATCCCATACAGAAATGGTACTAAAAGCGGTGCCCAAACCCTATGTCTCACTAAATGATTTCTATCGGGAATTTCATTATGGTCTACATTTGGGTATACATCGAAATATTGTGACCACCTATGATGTGGCCTTCGAGACGGCTGGATTTTATGTATTCACACAGGAGTATGCTCCGTTGGGTAAGGTCATAATTTATTTTGAAATAGTTTTCATTACTTCCAATAAAAAAAATTCTTTTAAATAGGTGATCTAACCTCAAACGTTACCGATACCGGGGTTGGTGAGGTCTACAGCAAACGTGTGGCCAAACAAATTGGTTCCGCCTTAGATTATATGCATTCAAAGTAGGTGGATTTATTAATTTAATTTTTGTTATTTATTTAATATTTTACTCTTCCGAATTTCAGAGACATTGTTCACCGTGATGTAAAATTAGATAATGTTCTAATATACCGTTCCGATTTTACCCGTGTAAAGCTGTGTGATTTTGGTGAATCATTTCAAACAGGCACCCTTGTCGAAAGACGCAACGAATGGCTGCCATACAGTCCACCCGAAGTATTAGAAATTAAGCCCGAGGGAACATATAAGTGAGTATTCCGACACATTTTTCCAATTTTACTTATTTTGGAAGGAAATTGAGAGCAGGAAAATATAGTAGAGCTATAAAAGCCAGATAAGAGATATTCTACATAAAAAGTGAGTGAATCTTCAGGGCTTCTTTAGATAGAAATGAACTTGCTCAGACTGTCTGACAGGATTTCAATGTATGTAGATTGAAAATCTGAGACCTTTTACAGACTGGCGGTCTTCCTCATATCCTATATAAAGTAAACACTTCCGAAGAAGTTTAATAAATATGTATAAGACCTTCCACAGCTAGTATGCGTTTGCTTGGATCTATATAGAATATCCTTTCTGGCCTTTTTTGAAATATATACACATCCTGAGGTCTCCCTTTTTAGAACTTCTTCATCAATAAATAGAACAATTTCCGGATTAGAGGGGTTTAGGATGGGGCAAATACTGAAATGTGCTATAAACGGTACTATATCTATCTAGTGTCCCAAACCTATGATGATAGAAGAGGAGCTGGTCATTTCTATATAAAAGACCTTCTTCATTCCGAATTAATCTTTCGGCTCGAATTAATCTTTCGACGTCTGTTTCGTGCAAAAGGCTATCTCTAACTAACTTATTTTCTAATGTTTCGCTCGGTCTAGGAATCTAAGAGCGCTTGCCATTAGAAAGTTATCTACTCGGCTGAAGTCGATGGAATCATACACTACTCTATTAGCAGGTAATCGCCAGATTCCATCTACTCCTTTTTGTGGTTTTAAGCCTAAGCAGGACCTAAGGATTCGCCTCTCTATTTGGTGGGAAGAGATCCCAAACCAAAAAGGGAAGGCGTACCCAATTAGTGGCCTTATTACTTGTTTGTAGATAAAAAGCCCAACTTTAACGGAGTTGCTTTGAGAGCACGCTGGTAGTACCAAAATACTCCTTTGACATTCCTGAAAACGTAATCAATATGCCTTACAACACACACAACTTTACTATTTAAGATAACTCCCAGATATTTAATCTGGTGGGAGTTTCTTATTGTTTGCCCTCCAAGTAGGTTCATACTGCCCGGCGCTGCGGTATAAATATTTCATCTTGCCTTTAAAGGTTATTGCCTCACACTTATCGACATTTAAATGCATTTTCCAAGTTTGAAAGTATTCGAAGAGTTGCTCCAAATATGCATGGGCTCCCACTGCAGCGACAAATATATCGTCTGCGTATGCTAGGAGTAATTGTCCTTCGGGCGCATGCGGTATATCACTAATAAAAATGTTGAAAAGAACCGGTCCAAGGAGAGACCCTTGTGGATCTCCAATAGCAAGAGTAGGTTCATACTGCCCGGCGCTGCGGTATAAATATTTCTTCTTGCCTTTGAAGGTTATTGCCTCACACTTATCGACATTTAAATGCATTTTCCAAGTTTGAAAGTATTCGAAGAGTTGCTCCAAATATGCATGGGCTCCCACTGCAGCGCATGCGGTATATCACTAATAAAAATGTTGTGGAACCCCGGCATTGACTGCCCTTTTTGACGAAAGGTTTTCTTCAACTTTAACCTTAAATCTTCTGTCAGCTAGAAAACTAGACACAAGCCTACATATATTAAAATCGAAGCCTAGCCTTCTTATTTTATATATCATTGCTCTTTGCCGAACATTATCAAATGCTTCGGCAAAATCCAAACTAACAGCGACAGTTGAGAAAACTGAAATAGGTATTCGTATCGTACTGTGAAGTCAATGAGAATTACTTCCTTATTCGTGCAAAATTGGTTGGTTGCCTCAGTTCTTCAGAAACTAAAACGTAACAGAGATCCTCATCTAAATTACACCTCTTCTCGATTTCCAGAGCTGATCCCAGTCATGATGTTTGGCAATTTGGCATTGTGATATTCGTCTGCCTTACGGGTTGCCTGCCGTGGCAAAAGGCTGCCTCGGATGATCCCCGATATATGCGCTATTTGATATGGCAAAATAGTATGATGTTGGCCATGCGGAGGACACCAAAGCTTTTCAAATTACTAACATCACGAGCTCAGCGTATGTTTAAGAGATTTCTAGAGCCTAGGGCAGATCGAAGGCCGAAAACCCTTACGGATTTAACAAAATTCTTAGATGATCGTTGGTTGGCAAAAACGGCTGAGAAAGAAATGGCGGAATATGAAACGGATGAATTGTGTCCATCAATGTATTCCTTTCACAGCAGTCCCGATGAGAAGAATCGTTTGCTTTTTAATTTGGCCGATTGTGGTATCGAGACAAATGTCGATAGGCATATAAAGAAGATAAGAATCAAGGAATGGATAGAGTCTTCGGTTATCACAGAAGAGGATGAGGTAAGTATTTGGATTATCAAGGAAGAAAAATAAAAATTAAAATTTTGTTTTTTTTTTCTTTTAGGAGGAACTGGAAGAAACCAATTCAGCATCATCGCCCTCCTCATCGGTTTCCCGAGAACCGGTACGTGGTCACATTTCCTCGCTGCGTTCTTCCTCCACCGAACAGCCAAAGGAAATTAAGACAACCCTTAAGGATGCCAATCAAAAACATTTTGATCCTCGTACTGGGGCCGTCCAAGTGGGTCCCAGTGAAATGGGCACCGCTCAATTTAATCAACAGCAAAAATCTGATAGTCCCTCTTCGATGGCTAGCAACCTTTCGACCATGATGAATAATGACAGTTTGGCCGGTAGTTTGGTAACTCTCGGCTCCAGAGCCGATTTAATTTCCAGCAGTATGGAAATTTACAATTCCACCAATACCGATCTGAATCGTTTGGTAGATCTTAGTCAGAGTTATGATCAGTTAAGTGATGCCAATGAAAATTATACCACAAATTTTGCACCAACATCGCCGAATAAGAATTCAATTGGTGTTGGAACCTCCAAACCAATGGGTGGTAATAAAAGTATTTTACAACGTTCCAAATCGGATTCGCTGAAGAATGCTCTATTTGCCAGTACTCCGGCATTGGATAGTAGCAGCAACAACAACAAGAACAACAGCAACAAACAATGGCAAGCGGTGCAGCCGTTGCAGCCCCAAAATAATATCAACAACAAATCGGTAACATTTTCCGGTTTGGCCAATTCATTGCAGACCATGGCTCCGCTACTTATGCCCGGTATGGGAGGCGGCAACAATAATGCCAAACAACAACAGCAGCAGCAACAGAACTCAAATCCATTACAACAAAAATCCGAACAAAACCAAAATATATTCTATGACTCTCACGTCAAAGATAGTGCCTATGGGTCAACAGAAATCCATGAATCCCAATGGAATAACTCCACCACCACCAATGGTAAAATTCAACCTTCAATGAATGGCAACAAGTTGCAAAATGGCACCACATATTCCCCACAAATCATCAACAATCCCATATCGACGGTACGCACACAAAATTCCCAAGGTCAAAGGACCTATACCGGAGCCATGACAACAACGGCATTGAACAGCATGAAAGACACCGCATACGATCGCATCAATCCGAATAATTTCAAGAAGAGAAGATGAGAAGTTGCAGTGAAATTTGCAAAATTCTATTTTTTAATTTTTAATTCATCAATTTATTTTTGTATTTTTTACTGCAAAACTTATCTGTCTGATAATTATAATGAAAAACATTTTAATAATTTATTTTTAAATTAAATTACTTTTATTGTTAGTTATATAAATAAATAAAATATTATAAAATATACCAAAAAATTATAGAGATATTTATTTAAAGAAATACTTTATGGCTGCAACCGGTTCTTAATACTCAAGGACCCCGCGAAGCACCTGATTGATAAGAATTCCCTGACATCATCCCAGTTTTCCCCTCCATTGGAGGCGTAACTAAAGCCACATTCAGACGCTACATATGAATTCTTTCTATCAGGAAATCCCACGCAATGTCATCCGTGAGAACTTTAAAAAGAATTTGAGGTTACACTTGATCTAAAGGAATTTCTTTGTCAGTATTCGAGTTCCTATCCCGTTCAATTAACCGGGTTCAGAAGTTAATAGCTCTCCGGTAGATCTTTCTGCCGGAGACTTCGTTGGTCATTTGTCTCGAAAGCTACAAATTTCCACTGCCCGCAATGGAGTTTGGACTTCCATACTCACCAAGGTTTGCGTTCCCTCTCATCGTCTTTGATACCTTACCTTGATTTAGATTAGTCACTTGAATAGCCGTTGTGTTAATCACGGTGTTATCCATAGCGTTTTTCTCGTCCGTCAAGGGTGAGTCATCCCAGAGATGGACCTGGGAACTTTATTGACTGTGCCGAATTCTCAATAATATCGAGATGAAGTTCCGCCTGTCTCTCCAGGCTCGAGCTTATGTCATCGAGGGTAATGGGCTGGGAATAGTCGCAGAAAAGTCCGGGGTACATAACCAGTGGTCGATGTCGTTGGGGCATTTTATTTGCAACGCCAAAATCAGTCGAAAAATCACATTCGTTTTACTGAGTACTTCATATACATTTTTGAGTGAGGTTTTGATGTGAACCATGACATAGCCACGTACCATGTTAAGGACTTGGAAACTAAGCCTGAATAACTGTGTGAGGCGCCAAGGAATTAACAAGTCTCCCTTCGAATACATTCGGTACCCTGTTAAACGTGAAACGCTAATGAGCTCGAGGAAGGAAATGACGGAATTATAACCCAGGCTTTGCGGAAGACTTTGAACATACGCTCGTCTTTTTGATACTAGAGCTAGAATCAAGGCTCACTTCGGTACCCTGACTGCAGACCCTGAAACGCTGATGGGCTCGAGCAGTAAGGCGACCTAATATCTTGGAAGTGATTATTTAGGTACATGATTCCCGTCTCGTCTGACTTGGGATCGTAGACATTTCCTCCGATACTGTTCTTCACAATCTTGATACTAGAGTATTTTTTTTTTAATTTGTTCCTCGTTGTAGACTCCTTTGACTTTCGGTTAGCTCAGCTCTCTTCAGATCAGAAGCTTTTTTCCTTCTTTGGAACCAACGCTTTTTAAGAAATTGAGGGAATGTCAGTCTTATCTTTATCTTGTTGCTGTTCTTTGTTCTTATTTTTCGACTTCGGCGCTTCAGGTCATTTTTCTTACACATCTTTCCTACTCGCTCCTTCTACCTACTTGGTTTCCAATTCGGAATTTGAGTTAGAATGTCTCGGAAGGCTGAGTCGATATTGCTCTTATTTCACGAGACCTCCGCTTTAGAAGAAATGTAGGGAAAGTCTCCCTTCTCTTTGATTTTTTATCTCACCGATTCGTCCTGGCCACTTTCCGCCTTTGCGACCCAAATAATTTTCTTTTTTTGTCGTACTCCTTACTCGCGTATTCCACCAATTTTGTCTGACCATCACTCTCCCGACTTTCTAAGTGGCTCGTTTTCCGACACGGTATTTGAGTTTGAGTCCATTCGGTAAGCCGCGATTGCACTTCCTCAGTGGTTCTTGTTGGCTACAAGCTTGTAACGGTACCGTCGACCATCGGTCGTTCCATCCTTAAGGGCTAAGCAGAATGTTCGCGTTGAGCCATCCGTCGCGTTATATGTTATCGAAAATACAACAACCACAAGGAAACGATAACATAAAGGCATATCGTTTCCTTGTGGTTGTTGTATTTTCGATAACATATAAAGCGACGGATGGCTCAACGCGAGCATTCTGCTTAGCCCTTTAATTATGCTGCCCCGGTCTGTACTTCTTTCCTTAGTGACACACAGTGGAGATCCTTGCAAAACACAAAATAATGCATCTCAAATTGCACCTGCTGTGTTCAGATGGGGAACATCGATCTCCATGAGGAGACCAGAATGCTGTCAATCAAGCAACATAAATTGTTGGTGACTAGACAGTTCCTGCTGGCATGCTAACTGCCGAGTCATCCCAATCATCGCACTGTGATGGCAGAACCGTCTCCGCGACACATACGTCAGAACTTCGGGAATTATACTGAAGACATTCAAAACGTTATTCCATCAGTCGTCAACAGATCGTCGATAACATAAATGGACATACAACAAAGGCCAGATTATCTCTATATCAAGAGCGCACTGTCCTCGGAATCTAAAAGCCCAAATCTATTTCCCATATATTTATGGCTAAAGTCAATAGATGTGGAACAATTTACCGGCTACCCTCTTCTAATCCAAATGTTCCTATCAATTGGTCTGTTCCCGTACTGCAAGAATCTACTTGATTTTACTAGTAGATTCGTGCACTACGGCAAAGAATTTTAGTCAACAGACAACCTGTAGGAAATGTTTTCAGGATCGCAGTATGTCGACGCAAATGATCTGTTCAAGAACCTGCAAGAATCTTCTATTAATCGAGAAATGTTCTATTTTTGCTTTAAAAAGTTTTACCAATGTTTTCAGTACGGGAGCATAACAAATGGAAATAGAATAGTTTATTTTTTTCTTTTCAAATGCATTTCCCTCCAACCTCAAAGAATTCAAACGCTGATGTTATCGAAAATTGTTAAGGGTCCCATACACTATACATCATGCCGTACAGCATTTATAATAGTATGTGTTATTTTTTGAAAGTTTATTTATGTATGTGTGACACACACAACCCAGTTGTACAAAAAATATCAATTGTCTGCTATTATATAGTTATATAGCTAGTTACTTGGTGATCTAGTTACTTCATACCCCAAAAAGGAACAGAAAATAGACTGTTGGATTTTTTTGTCAGTTGAAAAAGCTGTTTACACACATCATACCAATTCAGTAGTTACTGGTAATGCAATGGGTAATGAATCGACTATCGAAATGACCGTATACTGGTAAAGCAGGCAGGGGACAATTGACTTCCCCAATGACATACACATGTTAAATTCACCAGTCTAGGGCATGAAGTGGTAACTAGTGGTACTTACAGGTAATAAGTAAAATATATAGTTCATCACCAGTTACTCGAACTACTGGGAATGCATGAAGAAAATCAAAATAGTTTTGATTTTGAAAATGAACCCCTATCAATCTGGTGAATAATATTCATTTTGAAAGTTGTCAGTAAATAATTTTGTATACAAAAATAATAGAATTGTGGCGAAATAAAAAAACAACTGAATTTACGACTCAGAATGCAATTTTTGGGACAAAAATCGATTTTTTGGTATAGTGATTGAAGAGTGTGCCATACACTAGTCAATCTCACATATACACAATGGGGTTCATCGGCATGACGGCATGATTTATAGTGTATGGGGCCCTTTAAAGGCCCAATACACTATACATCACGCCGTCATGCCGATGAATCCCTTTTTGTATATGTGAGATTGACTAGTGTATGGCAAACTCTTCAATCACTATTCCAAAAAATCGATTTTTGTCCAATAAAATCACACTTTGAATTCAAATTCAGTTCTTTTTTATTTCGTCACAATTTTATCATTTGTATACTCAAAATTATTTACTGTCAACTTTTAAAATGAATAAAATTCATCAGATTGAAAGGGTTTCATTTTCAAAATCAAAACTATTTTGATTTTCTTCATGTGTGTGTCACACATTCATAAATAAAATTTCAAAAAATAACACATACTATGATAAATGCTGTACGGCATGATGTATAGTGTATGGGGCCCCATACACTATTAATCATGCCGTCATGCCGATGAACCCCTTTTTGTATATGTGAGACTGACTAGTGTATGGCAACCTCTTCAATCACTATTCCAAAAAATCGATTTTTGTCCCAAAAATTGCATTTTGAGTCGTAAATTCAGTTGTTTTTTATTCCGTCACAATTTTATTATTTTTGTAGACAAAATTATTTACTGACAACTTTCAAAATGAATATTATTCACCAGATTGATGGGGGTTCATTTTCAAAATCAAAACTAGTTTGATTTTCTTCATGCATTGTGTGTGTCACACATACATAAATAAACTTTCAAAAAATAACACATACTATGATATATGCTGTACGGCATGATGTATAGTGTATGGGACCCTTAACATCTATAATAAGTGGTGCCAATAAGAAAAATATTCCAAGCTGCCAATTAGATTCCTATTTGTTATCGACAACGTTTAATCGATAGAACAAAAAACGATCTAGCTATCCCTATCTTATAATGTTTTGTTTTCAAATGTATTTTTTTGAAGCGAATAAATATTAAATGGTAGGATAAGAATGAAAAAATCAAATCTCTGTCATTCTGTTACACAAAAGTCAACCCACACACACCTACATACATTTACAACAAAACAAATTGAGGAAATGAATTCAACTAAGCTATGTGAACCAAAGCAAATCGATAACTGAATTAGTTGCAACTAGTTCCGACCAGTTCATTTCACTGAGTGAGTGACTGAGATTTTGAACCGGCTCGTTGCCGAACGAACTCGCCGCAGTAATACAAGACGACTGACACAGAACACAACACATACAGTCCGATACGAATAAGAGCAAGAACAAGCAAAAAAAGAAATATAAACAACAATATAAAACGCATATAATTAATAATAAATTAAGTAATATAAACAAAATAATAACAAGAAGAAGCACAAATACACAGATTGATTGATTTGTTTTCTCTTTTGTACGGAATTTATTGTGTTTTTGTCGGTAAATTATAAAATCAAGAATAGAAAGAAAAGAATAAATGCTGCTTTGTCTGCCACTACTGCTCTCTACCGTCACCGCCGCCGCCGCGACCAACTCCATCATTGAGTTTTTTTGCCGATTGGAAAATTGTGTACCAAACAGAACAGAAACAGAATGAATTACAAGGAAAGAATGTGAAAATGTGAAGTGAATTTCAATTAAGCAATGATGATGATAAAGATAATCTTGTTGGTGTTGTGAATATAGAATGGAAAGAAGGAATACTTTTCCCTCATAAAAAATATAAATATTAATCTCAGTTTGGGTGAAAGATTTATTCGAAAAAAGAATTGAAATTTGAGAGAAATTTTATACCAATCCGATTTTTTTGTTGGTTGGTTGGTTTGTACCAAGCAGCAGAAGAAAGTTCGTGTGAGAGGAAGAATTCTAAACGTCGTCGTCGTCAGGTGTTGTGTATTCTTGAATGACGGATGAACGTCGTTTGTTTGTGAGTGTGTGTGTCGTCTCTCGTTCTGATTGAAGAGGATGTCAAATTACCAGCAAGAAATCCGAGAATTATTTAATGAAGAAGTGCATATTAAAAAAAAATTAGTGATAAGTGTTGTTGTGCTACTAAATCTCCACTTGTGTTAAAGAACAATTTAAAGAAGCGAGAGAGTGAAGAGGGGGAGAAGCATAAGTGTTCTGTGTGTTGGTTGCTTTTAAAGAAGAATCACTATTACTCCTGTTTAAAACTTCTCCTGGTGGTCATCATAAGCAACAAGGACGACACAAAGGAACAATCACCACATCCAGAATTTTTTATACAAACACGCACGCACACACTCAACACCACACTCATTCAGTCACTCACCCATAACAAAAAAAGTTATCGGTTGTGTTCTTTAGTAATCATCCTCCTCGTCGACGTTGTCGTCACCGTTCGTCGTCGTCGTTGTCGTCGCCAACAACTCTCACCCAGCACACAACAATTGGTGGCGCAGCAGAAAATATTTGCAGAATAGCTTCCGGTTGGTAGTGTGGAAGCCAACGCACACAAACACACACACTCAAGCAGCAGCATTGCCCACCATAATACAACAGCAACAACGATAATAAACAACAACATAATAGCAGCAAGAACAACAAAAATAGCATCGTTCATAATTATTATTGCTGTTGTTGTTATTTTTTTAGCTGAATTGTTGCTGCAACAACAACAATAATAACACAATGGGTAAGTTGTGAAGTGGATTGAATTGATGGCTGGAGGAACCAATCTTCATTGAATCTTTTCTTGAAAACTAAAAATAAATTTGGAAAAAAAATGAAAACAATAAATAAATATATTTTTAGGAAAATAATAATAGTACAATAAAAATGCAGGCAGGCTGGATGAATAGATCGCTATTTTTTTATTGCTGAAAGAAAAATTCAAAACAGATTGTATTTTCTTTTAGAAAAAAAAAACAAATATTTTTTTAATACGTCTGTCCTGTTTTTAGTGATATTGACATTGATTTTCTTATCATCAACGTAGCGATAACAAATTTTTAAATAGAGGTTTAGAGTGGTGCCTGCTTCTGTAACAAGTAAACACAATTTTAAAAACCATTTGCCGATTTGGACAAAATTCTAATTCTATTTTGTAATTCTATTTTGTAATACAAAATCAAAAATGCTAATATCTCAAAAGATACCCTCCTTCGCAGTGGTGAATGGTGTCAGGAACTTCTCAACACTCAGAGATCCCTGCTTGTGCTTAGACTACCCACAGTTTTCTTTTTCTGGAAAAAGTCTAGTTTAGGGACCCCTCGCGGATAATTTTGAAATTTTTACCTTAGTGGCCCTTATTACAATGGTATAGTTTTTTCTGGCAGAAATCTGAGCCTCCTAAGTTCATTTGGGACCATTTAATGATAAATTTAAAGCGTTTGAAACCCTGATTTAAAAAATATAATATTATTATCAAATAAGTCGATAATTTCCGAGATATGGGTCTTCAAAATTCCGCGGAGCCCGACCATATCCTATGGACAGTTGGCAACTCCTGCTATGTGACCGAATCTCCTTTTATTTAGAATTGTGTTTGAGGTCAGTTGTCCTTCGGCCGTGGATTTACGTTTTTCTCCTATGGACAGGTTACAACTGAATCTCCTTTTAATTTGAATACAGACTTCAGGACTTCAAACGCTTTAAATTGGTAACTATATTGCCTATTGCCGCAAGAAAAAAAGTATACCTTTGTAATCAGGACCCCAAGGATTACATATGGTAAAAAGTTCAAAACAATACGCGAGGGCCCTAAACTAGACTTAAATAGTTCCGAGAGAACTTCCGAATAAATTCGAGGTTCCTCTTAATCAGATGGAATTCCTTGTCGGTAATAGAGTCCCTGTTCCGTTCGATAAACCTGTTACAGAAGTTTACTGCTCTCCGGTAAATCTTTTTGTCAGAGATTTCTGTGGCACTGACGCGTTTGGTTGTTGTTGTAGCAACAGAATACATTATATGGGTTATGGATTTTCTGGTTCCGGTTCCTCTAGCTCCAAATTCAAAAATGTTGCAACTTGAATTGGTTGTGTCCATAGTGAATTCGGCTATAGGTGAGTCGGCTTAGCTGGGCAGTTGAAGAGGTGCAACGTGTCGCGTGGTCCAAGTCCACATGCAGGACCTGTATTAGGTATCGAGCCCAATATGAATTGAGGCTGTTGTACCATCCTGATCTTACTTGAGCTAAGACTACTCGTGTTTGTTGGGACAGGTGTTTCTCTTCTTCTGCGACGGATGGGGTGGTCTGTGATTATGGTATTCACTCGATATTGTTCTACGATCAATCCCATGACGGCTGATTCTAAATACCGGATTGACTCGGAGATGGACTCCGACCAGAGGCTACCACCTCAACAAATACATGTTCGTGTTCGACGCGTTTTGTTGTTGTTGTTGTAGCAGCCCTATTGCTTTTACACAATGGGCTGAGGTGACAGACGTTGGCCGAGTAAGACTCGGGTCGTTTCGGATCGTAGACCCCTCTGTCGTGTAGTTTCTTGTGCTGATGATTAATCGATCATTTCGATGGGAAGGTCATCAGCACCAGCCTTTACTTCAAAGTTCAGTTGCCTTAAAAGTCCCGAGATTTCGCTGCGCGCCGTGGAGATCGTCATCATCTGTCATACTTTTTCATCATCGTAGATGACTCACTTTGATTTGGAGGAATCTACGTTAGTGGTTGTGTTAATCGCCGTACTGTTAATCACAGTGGTATCCATAGCGTTTTTCTCCTTCCTGACTTAGCTCGAGGAGCAGGTCGGTATGCCTCTCCAGGCATTGGTAATGAAGAGTGGTTCGGTACACTGGCATTGATGGTCATCATTCATGGAGGTTGATTGGAATCTGAATTAACATCAGTCGAAAAATCGCATTCCATAAAATTTTTATTTTTTGAAGAAGGAGGTGTTTTCGTTGTCATCTCCCTAGAACATTTTTGAAGGGAAATCTTGATGTCCGCCATGTCATGGTAAGAACTCGGAACCAAACCTGAAAAAAGTTGTCGAGGCGACCAGGTATCAACAAGTCTCCGTTCGATTACAGACGGCACCCAAAACATAGTGGTATCCATAGCGTTTTCCTCGTATGACAAGTGTGAGTCAGGCATACTCTCCTGACTTAGGCGGAAGGGGCCATTTTCCTCCTCAATAATATCGATGAGAAGTTCCGTATGCATCTCTAGGCATTGGCATTGTTGAGTGGTCCCGTACATTGACATTGGTGGTCATCGTTTGTAGAGGTTGATTGGGATGTGACCATGTAGAGTTCGAGACTAAGAGTGTCAAGGCAGCCACACTAACATCAGTTGAAAAATCGCATTCCATACAATTTTATTTTTTGAAGAAGAAAAAATGGGGAGTTTTTAAAGTCAGCTCCGTAGAAAGACTTTGAAATGATGGATTGGGGTCCGCCATGGCATAGCCTCTTACCATGGCAAGGTATCGGCAGCAAAACCTGAAAAAAAACTTCTTGGGACGCCCAACAAGTCCCCCGTTCGACCCTGACTGCAAACCGTAAAGCAAGATGGGCACGAAGTCGCCTAAAACTCCAGCATTAGGGAAGACAATTAGGAAGGAAGTGGCCTAAGACCTGAAAATTGGATATTTGGAGGCGCCACCTTGTCAGTCCTGGGATTATAGGCACTCGATAATTTCCTCCTAGACTCTTCCCAAGACCCGCTGATTGTCTGCGACTCTTTATTTATATTCAGAGCTACCAGATGTATAATTTTGTACTTTCTACTATACGCGACCTGTAATTTAGAATAGCTTAATCGAAAAGGGGATCGATACCCTCATCTCAAAAAATCGGCTATCGACAGAATATCTTACTGTAGATCTGCCAACAGGTCATCTATATATAGAATACAACAACAAAAACTATTTCTGTTTTTGGATACAAAATATAATTTTAAAATAAAAACAAAAAATAAAACTAAGCCAAGACACTGTTGGTGATGGAGAGGCATTTTGTTGGAGTGCTGGTGACAACACCAAATAGCTGATGTCTGCAAAAATGGAACTCATGCATAAAATTGGCCTTCAAAAATCCAGAATGGGTGACAATTAAAAAAATGAAAAGCAGACAACAATAAAAACAAAAACAACTTTTGTAACTTTGCACTGGTGAATGGATGGTTGGACGGCGGATGGGTGGATGCAGAGTAGAGTAGAACGAATACCAGCTGGTGGTATGGCGTTACAAAATTGTGGCAAAAAGCTCAGAGGGGAGGGGAAGAGGTTGGTGCAGTCTAAAACTGAATTGAATTGAAAATAAAAACTTGCCCATAAATGGTTAGCCCTCAACAAGAAATGATAAAAAACAAAACAATAAAAAATGGTTTTATTGCTGAGTGAGTGTATGTCGGTGTTGTTGTTGCTGCTGCTGTTGGTTATTGTTACTTTGCATATATCATTACTTCGAG
>NW_026878292.1:0-105462 GCF_032173495.1 Musca vetustissima | reverse complement strand
CATTGGGGGAAAGAACAAATTTACAAGAAAATAACAGGTAAAACCAGCGCAGTCATAACGTTGTAGATAAAGGTGAACACATCGTCATGTCTTTCATTTCATTGATCGAACGAACGAACGAACAAATGCTCTAGGGGAATATACAAAACTCATTCATCTATCCATCCATCCAGACAGCCAATGAAAGGAATGTAAATGTCAATGTGGGTGTGTGTGTGTGTTTCGTGTGAAATGTGGTAATTTGAAAAGGAAAAAATACTCTCTCACATATGTACAAACAAAAATCATATCACTTTGACTAATTAGAGAAATCCTACTTCGAATTGGTCAGGGAATATAAGTTTAACTAATTTTACTGAGTAAACCAGTAAGGAAAGTAGTAAAGTCAGACGGGCAGACTATATGATACCCTTCACCACTTAGGGTATATTAACCAGATGCATCCTAACGGACGTCACACCATTAACATGAAATTGAATGAACTAAAATATGTGATCTTTATCTAAATGCGAACCGTCTTAGATAAATCCATAAACATAACAACCGTTTTTATACCCTTCACCACACTGTGGTACAGGGCATTATGTCTTTGTGCATATATTTGTAACAGGCAAAAGGAATCGAGATAGACCCATAGTTACTTTTGAGAATATGCATAGAATCACTTTCTGAGTCGATTTACGCATGTCCGTCTGTCCGTTTGTGAACAAAGTACAGGTCGCATTTATGATAAAATTTGGATATAGATTCCACATATATTTTCATCTAAGGTAATTGGTGCTTTTAAGACCCTATACATCTTTGCACGAAATTTGGAATGGCGTACTGAATTGCGTCTATAATAATGTGTGCCAAGTTTCATGAAAATCGGTTCAGATGCATATAAAGCTCCCATATATATATATATAGTCGCCCGATTTTAGGTAAATGGTGCACCAAAGTCTTTGAAAATCATTCCATTTGCACGAAATTTGTCATAGCGTACTGAATTAAGTTTAGAATGACGTGAGCTAAATTTCGTGAAAATCGGAACAAAAATCGATTATATGTGGCAACTATATCCCATTTATATTCTTCGGACAATCGGTTTTATGTAATTGGTGCATCATTTACATCAAATCTGTTGAATATACCCATATGGGAACTATATCTAAATATGGCCCAGTCCGATTTCAACAATACTTGGCATGTACTAATCTAGACATATGTGAGCTATATATGGGAGCTATATCTAAATCTGAACCGATTGTCTCCAATTTCATAGGGTTAGTTCTTGGGCCAAATAAGTGACATGAGCCAGATCATAATTGTTAACAAAAATACATGGCGGACGGACATGCATAAACCATGGGTGTATCTCGATTCCTTAGAATAGAAAGACGTAATAACCTTTACCCGCACGGCACCCAACACCAACACACGAAACTTGGCAGACATCATTCTAGACCTAAATGATTAGGCTGTACCATATTTCGTGCATATCGAAAGATATATAGGGACTTTGGGGCACCATTTACATGAAATCGGACGAAACTATATATGGGAGATATATCTAAATCAGGACCGATTTTCATGAAACTTTGCAGACATCATTCTAGGCTCAATTATGTACGTTATGCAAAATTTCGTGCAAATCGAAAGATATATAGGGACTTTGGTGCGCCATTTACAAGAAATCGGACGAAACTATATATAGGAGCTATATCTAAATCAGGACCGATTTTCCCAATTTCAATAGGATCAAATCTAGGCTTAATTCAGTACGTTATGCCAAATTTCGTGCAAATCGAAAGATATATAGGGACTTTGATATATAACGGTAAATCGGATTTAAATTCTCATAGGGTAGATATCAACATCTGTCCATGTTTCGAGGTAGCCGCATGTTTTTCAGGTTCTATATAACGTTATCGAAAATTTTGGTATTTTGAAGGATTTAGGTCGACATACATATATGGGCAATATTGCCAATTTTTTAACATAGTTGAAGCGGAGGTTCACCCCTTTATAACTCGGGAACTACTTAAGTATATGAAAAAAAAGTGAATAGTTTTGGGTTCATGTTAATGATATTGACCTCCAAATTTTATTTTGGTGGAAGCTGTGTCTACTTTAATGTAAAAAAATGTGTAAAAACAGGTTGAGGCGAACTAGTTTTTTTACGTTCTCTATCGATTTGTGATTAAGCTCATTTCACGGTCTTCGTGTGAAAGTAAAACTAGAAGCCAACAAAATGGGGACTACGCCCCTTATGTATCATTTTTCAAAATTTTCACTGCATCTACCTTTAAATGATGCTGACATTTTGAAGCTCGATTTTGAGTGTTTTTTCTTAATTTTACTTCTAGCTTTTTAAACGCAAACAGGAATTTCTAAAAATCGATTATAAGATTATTGTAGTCGCGAATCTGCGTAATTTGATGTGAATATTGTGTATGTAGTATGTACAGCTTCAGAGTAATACTCATCCGAAGGTGCGAATTTTGTGCGATCAAATTTCTAAAAAACCTATTTTTCGGGCCAAATTTTTAGATCTGTCAACTGAATGATATGGGTACCCGCGATCAATAAAATTGTTTACGTTTCGGATGATATAAAATCTTCTTCGTGAAAATCCATCTACTAGAACGGCGGGAACTGGCCTTCCAAAAACACGAAATTTGGCAAAAAAAATGTTGCCAAATGTCATTTCCGCTTCAATAAATGACCTCATACGGATTTTGATCTTTTTCGAAAAGAGAACTTTAAAAACTTCAGCCGAAAGACATATGTACGCAATTTATCTTAAAAATAGATTGTGCTGGCACATCCATGGTTCTTAATGGACCACATTGAACAATGTGTTCAATGTGGATGTTCAATAGATCTATGTATTTTTTTAGGGTGCACACCGAAATCGGAAGCGCGTTAATGGCATGTGGAGTTTCCGGAAATTATTCGCGTTTTACGATTTTTGGGTACTCCAATGTAACGTGCGGCACATCTTAGCCGTCAAATGAAATTTCGCAAAATATATATGGATTGGAAGATAAACTTCAGTACTTCCTGGAAACCGCATGCGCATCAAATGATTTTGAGAAGTACGCGATTTACACGCAATTTAAAATGTATATTTCATAATATTATTTTATTTTAAGATTTATTCCCATTTATAGAATTCTAAGATTTATCGGAAGGGTCTTGATATAATTCGCAAGGCGTATACTTATGCACAAAAAGTGATTATTATTATACCCTTCACCACACTGTGGTACAGGGTATTATGTCTTTGTGCATATGTTTGTAACAGGCAAAAGGAAACGAGATAGACACATGGTTCCTTTTGAGAATATGCATAGAATCACTTTTGAAGTCGATTTATGCATGTCCGTCCGTCCGTCCGTCTGTCCGTCTGTCTGTCCATGTTAAATTGTAAACAAAGTACAGGTCGCATTTATGATCCGAATTGGATGAAATTTGGCATAGGTCACTTATTCGACCTAAGGACGAACCCTATTGAAATTGGGAAAAATCGGTTCAGATTTAGATATAGCTCCCATATATATATTTAACCGATTTAATGTAAACGGTCTCTATATATCTTTCGATTTGCACGAAATTTGGTACAGCCTAATCATTTAGGTCTAGAGTGATGTCTGCCAAGTTTCATGAAAATCGGTCCAGATTTAGATATAGCTCCCATATATAGTTTCGTCCGATTTCATGTAAATGGTGCATCAAAAGTCCCTATATATCTTTCGATATGCACCAATTTTGGCATAACGTACTGAATTGAGCCTAGAATTATGTCTGCCAAGTTTCGTGAAAATCGGTTCAGATTTAGATATAGCTCCTATATATAGTTTCGTCCGATTTCATGTAAATGGTGCCCCAAAGTCCCTATATATCTTTCGATTTGCACGAAATTTGGCATATCGTACTGCATTAAGCCTAGAGTGATGTTTGCCAAGTTTCGTGAAAATCGGTCCTGATTTAGATATAGCTCCCATATATAGTTTCGTCCGATTTTATGTAAATGGTGCACCAAAGTCCCTATATATCCTTCGATTTGCACGAAATTTGGCATAACGTACTGAATTGAGTCTAGAGTGATGTCTGCCAAGTTTTAAGAAAATCGGTTCAGATTTAGATATACCTCCCATATATAGTTTCGTCCGATTTCATGTAAATGGTTCCCCAAACTCCCTATATGTCTTTCGATTTGCACGAAATTTGGCATATCGTACTGCATTAAGCCTAGAGTGATGTCTGCCAAGTTTCGTGAAAATCGGTCCTGATTTAGATATAGCTCCCATATATAGTTTCGTCCGATTTCATGAAAATGGTGCCCGAAAGTCCCTATATATCTTTCAATTTGCACGAAATTTGGCATAACGTACTGAATTGAGTCTAGAGTGATGTCTGCCAAGTTTTAAGAAAATCGGTTCAGATTTAGATATACCTCCCATATATAGTTTCGTCCGATTTCATGTAAATGGTTCCCCAAACTCCCTATATGTCTTTCGATTTGCACGAAATTTGGCATATCGTACTGCATTAAGCCTAGAGTGATGTCTGCCAAGTTTCGTGAAAATCGGCCCTGATTTAGATATAGCTCCCATATATAGTTTCGTCCGATTTCATGAAAATGGTTCCCCAAACTCCCTATATGTCCTTCGATTTGCACGAAATTTGGCTTATCGTACTGCATTAAGCCTAGAGTGATGTCTGCCAAGTTTCGTGAAAATCGGTCCTGATTTAGATATAGCTCCCATATATAGTTTCGTCCGATTTCATGTAAATGGAGCCCCATAGTCCGTATATATCTTTCGATTTGCACGAAATTTGGCATATCGTACTGAATTAAGCCTAGAGTGATGTCTGCCAAGTTTTGAGAAAATCGTTTCAATCGGTCCGATTTCATGTAAATGGTGCCACAAAGTACTTATATATCTTTCGATTTGCACGAAATTTGGCAATTTGCTAAGTTTCGTGAAAATCATATATAGTTTCGTCCGATTTCATATAAATGGTGCACCAAAGTCCCTATATATCCTTCGATTTGCACGAAATTTGGCATAACGTACTGAATTGAGCCTAGAGTGATGTCTGCCAAGTTTCGAGAAAATCGGTCTATATAGCTCCCATATATATTTCATGTTAATAGTCCTGTTTAATATACCCATAGTGGTGAAGGGTATCATATAGTCGGCCCCGTCCGACTTTACTACTTTCCTTACTGGTTATATATGTCAATTTTTCGGCGAAATTCGGGTAAAATAGCAAAATAACCCCAACATTTTTTTCTGAAATTTCTTGTATACAATTAAAAAAATAAATATGATGACAAATATTTTTCCTCAATATCTTGTTTTGTTGTCGCTTTGATTTAGAAACCGCTACACGGACTTGTGTGATTTTGATATCATTTGATTCACCATGGTGTTTAGATTATTTTTATTTTTATTTATTTATTTTTAATTTAATTTTTAGTTGTGTGTATTTCATTAATATATTGAAAATATTGATGTCATCTGCTATATTTGTTTATTTTTCTCATATTTCGCGAATGTGTGCAATTTTATCGCGATTATAACAATATATTCATATTCTTATTTTACGGAGGAAGATATATATCAACGTTTTTGGTCAATATAATAAACGGCGTAATTTTAAGTTTTTTTTCTTTTGCCCAAAATTAAAACCTCGATAACTTTTGCGCGCATCAACCAAAAATTTGATCGCGAACGGTTTCGGAGTCAGAACATTTTTCTCTATATGTGTACCAAAAATTATTGATGTGCCACAAAAACAAAAAAGCTGATTTTTTGAAAATGGAATATTAAAAAATTGGCAATATTGCCCATATACATAATATGATCATTGTCAGTAGTTTTTAGGTATCAGTCCCATTTCCCATTGTACAGAATATAATTGGTCACACCGGGATATTGCTGAATAAACACATTTGATACAGTCCATACACAAAAGTCCTAATTATACCCTTCACCACAGTGTGGTACAGGGTATAATGTCTTTGTGCATATGTTTGTTACATGCAAAAATAATCACATAGAATCACTTTCTGAGTTGATTTAAGCATGTCCGTCAGTCCGTCCGTCTGTTGAAGTTAAATTGTAAACAAAGTACAGGTCGCAGTTCATTTATTTGGCCCAAGGACGAACCCTATTGAAATTGGGAAAAATCGGTTCAGTTTTAGATATAGCTCCCATATATTTTTTCGTCCGATTTAAGGTAAATGGTGCACCAAAGTCCCTATATATATTTCGATTTGCACGAAATTTGGCATGACGTACTGAATTGAGCCTAGGTCCATATATAGTTTCGTCCGATTTTATGTAAATGGTGCACCAAAGGCCCTATATATCTTTCGATTTGCACTAAATTTGGCGAAGCGTACTTAATTGAACCTAGAGTGACGTCTGCCAAGTTTCATGAAAATCGGTCCAGATTTAGATATAGCTCCCATATATAGTCTCGTCCGATTTTATATAAATGGTGCACCGAAGTCCCTATATATCTTTCGATTTGGACGACATTTGGCATGACGTACTGAATTGAGCCTAGAGTGATATCTGCCATGTTTCGTGAAAATCGGTCCAGATTTACATATACCTCCCATATATAGTGTCGTGCGATTTCGTGTAAATGGTACACCAAAGTCCCTATATATCTTTCGATTTGCACGAAATTTGACACGACGTACTAAATTGAGCATAGAGTGAAGTTTGCCAAGTTTCGTGAAAATTGGTCCAGATTTATATATAGCTCCCTTATATATTATCGATTGATTTTAAGTAATTGACGCACCAAGGAACTAATATATGGCTGATAGGAACAAAACGTACTGAAATTTGTATAACCTAACCTGTGACAAGTGTCAAGAAATCGGTTCATATTTAGATATAGCTTCCATATATATTTTCGTCCGATTTTAAGTAAATGGTGCATTAAACTCCTCATGTTTTTCAGATTTACATGAAATTGCACATCGCACAAAATTTAGCATAGTATAGCGTAACAAACGAATGACATGTTTATTGATTGATCTTAGTCGATTCGCATGTATATAAGTATTTCATATTTTATTTCATCCAATTTCATGTTAATGGTCCTGTTTAATATACCCATAGTGGTGAAGGGTATCATATAGTCGGCCCGTCCGACTTTACTACTTTCCTTACTGGTTTTTTCTTCGAACCATCGAAATATCTTTGAATAAAAACTTCTTCCCATAAAATATTCAATATAGGTTCAAAAATAATAATTACAAAATAGTACAAACATGTCATATAAATATCCACGCTGATAGTCCTTCTGCTCCGATAGACATTCAAACTATTATTTAAATAAGCCAAGCTTATGTAATTTATCATTTTTTTTAATTTCTTTGTGGTTGTTCTGCTGTTATTACACATGTGCATCATTGTAGGTGCTGGAGGGGATTTAGCTAAAATTTCATAATGGTATTTCCATAGCATTGATTGCACTCAACCATGCATGTAAATCGTCAACATTCATCAGAATCAGTCTATGTCACACTGCGTGGAAGTGATGTACTGTTGATGTATCTGTTTAATTTTTTGATTTTTTCATGACAACGAGTAATACCATAGATTGTCAGATTTAATTGCCAATCATGTTAGATAGCTAGACAATTCTCGAAGCGTGTTATTTCTAAAAATGTATATACTTTAATTTACTACAAATTAAAGCATGACATTTTTATACCCTTCACCACACTGTGGTACAGGGTATTATGTCTTTGTGCATATGTTTGTAACAGGCAAAAGGAAACGAGATAGACACATGGTTCCTTTTGAGAATATGCATAGAATCACTTTCTAAGTCGATTTATGCATGTCCGTCCGTCCGTCCGTCCGTCTGTCCGTCTGTCCGTCTGTCCGTCTGTCCGTCTGTCCGTCTGTCTGTCCATGTTAAATTGTAAACAAAGTACAGGTCGCATTTATGATCCGAATTGGATGAAATTTGGCATAGGTCACTTATTCGGCCCAAGGACGAACCCTATTGAAATTGGGAAAAATCGGTTCAGATTTAGATATAGCTCCCATATATATATTTAACCGATTTAATGTAAACGGTCCCTATATATCTTTCGATTTGCACGAAATTTGGTACAGCCTAATTATTTAGGTCTAGAATGATGTCTGCCAAGTTTCGTGAAAATCGGTCCAGATTTAGATATAGCTCCCATATATAGTTTCGTCCGATTTCATGTAAATGGTGCCCCAAAGTCGCTATATATCTTTCGATTTGCATGAAATTTGGCATAACCTACTGAATTGAGCCTAGAATGATACCTGCCAAGTTTCATGAAAATCGGTCCAGATTTAGATATAGCTCCCATATATAGTTTCGTCCGATTTCATGTAAATGGTGCCCCAAAGTCCCTAGATATCCTTCGATTTGCACGAAATTTGGTGCAGCCTAATCATTTAGGTCTAGAATGATGTCTGCTAAGTTTCGTGAAAATCGGTCCAGATTTAGATATAGCTCCCATATATAGTTTCGTCCGATTTCATGTAAATGGTGCCTCAAAGTCCCTAGATATCCTTCGATTTGCACGAAATTTGGTACAGCGTAATCATTTAGGTCTAGAATGATGACTGCCAAGTTTCATGAAGATCGGTCCAGATTTAGATATAGCTCCCATATATAGTTTCGTCCGATTTCATGTAAATGGTGCTCCAAAGTCGCTATATATCTCTCGATTTGCAAGAAATTTGGCATAACGTACTGAATTGAGCCTTGAATGATGCCTGCCAAGTTTCGTGGAAATCGGTCCAGATTTAGATATAGCTCCTATATATAGTTTCGTCCGATTTCATGTAAATGGTGCACCAAAGTCGCAAAACGTACTGAATTAGTGGCATAACGTACCGAATTAAGCCTAGAGTGATGTCTGCCAAGATTCAAGAAAATCGGTCCAGATTTAGATATAGCTCCCATATATAGTTTCGTCCGATTTCATGTAAATGGTGCCCCAAAGTCCCTATATATCCTCCGATTTGCAGGAAATTTGGCATAACGTATTTAATTGAGCCTAGAAGTACGTTATTGCCAAGTCTTATGAAAATCGGTCCTGATAATGTTTCGTGCGTTTTCTAGAAGTACAGACATAGCCCAACGGATGACCTATTTATATTTGTTTGAAATCGATTTACATACTTGATGGATAGATCTAGGTAGACTCACATTTAGATAAATATCACATATTTTATTTCATCCAATTTCATGTTAATAGTCCTGTTTAATATATCCATAGTGGTGAAGGGTATCATATAGTCGGCCCCGTCCGACTTTACTACTTTCCTTACTGGTTGTTGTTGTAATAAGACTGCAAGTTATTTAAATTTATATTTTGATTGAGTTGAAAGAATGTAGATTGTGGAAAAATGTATAGAAAAATTAATATTATCGAAAACAGATCTAAGAGTATTGTAAATTGTGAATATTTTTACTACTAGTAGTCTAAGATCTTTTAAATGTCTGACAATTCTTGTTGTTCTCACCTGATAGTTCCTGTTATAGCCTTTTGTTCTGCTAACAATTTTCTCAAAATTCTCACAACGAATAAAATAGTTTGTCGTTTTCAATTGATTTGGTGTGGAAAAGTACTTCAATCAATAGCTTGGCATAAAACGAATAAAAAAACATTTACAAAAGACACTTGATGTCATTATTGACATTTATATTGCGTATAATGGAAATAATAATGTCACAGTTGTTTTTTTTTTTTCTTATTTTCCTCTTCTTTCTAGAAAAAAATGCGAATAAATTGATTGACAAGCAAATTACCATAATCGTATTGTAACAGGGTAATAAATACAATTGTGTTTAATTAAAGAGAAAAATGTTTTGAACATTAAAAACAAACTGTTTGTGTTGCATATTAATCGGGTTGTATGAGAATGGATGGGACAGAAATATGCAAAACGCCTGCATATAATGTGATTGTTGTACATTAGAAGAAAGTGCGGACATCAGTCTGTGTAGTTATCAAAGTGTTTTAGAGTATACACATCATCTTTCGTATAGGGTATAATGTTGATATGCATATTCGGGTGGTATGTAGTGATGAGATTGTTTTTTAACCCTTCACCATAGTATCGCGGGTATATTAATTTTGTTTTTCCGTCTGTAAATCATCGAAATAATCATTTCCGACACTATAAAGAATATATATTCTTAATGATCTTAAAATTCTTTGACGATTTGACCATGTTCGTCTGTCTGTTCTAACCACTATAGCCTAAACGAATTGAGATAAATCGGCAAAATTTTGCATAGCGTCAGCTTTTGCAGACAGGTCAAGTTGGAAGATGGGCAATATCGGTCCACGTTTTAGCATAGCTACCATATGAGGGTACCCCACCATTTTCGGTACTTTGGAGTTATTGATATGGTACATAGTGGGGAAATTTAGTACCCAATAAGAATTGGGTACTAAATTTCCCCACTATAAATTATGAATACAGGTCAACTGTTTCTGGTAGCCCAAAGTGTATTTGAGGGTATTTTCCGACTGCTTTCGGCATAATTTAGTAATTTGAGTTCTTCTTGGGTAGCAAATCGCTCCACATAAAATTATAAATATAGGGCAGATTTTTTCGGGTAGCCCCCATCTAAGGAAACCCTCCAATTTTCGGCACAAGACGAACCCTATTGAAATTGGGAAAAATCGGATATATATATATATATATATATATATTCGTCCGACTTAAGGTAAATGGTTCACCAAAGTCCCTATATGTCCTTCGATTTACACGAAATTTGGCATAGCGTACTAAACTAAGTCTAGAATGGTGTGAAATATTGATATAGCTCCCATATATATTTTCGTCCGACTTTAGGTAAATGGTGCACCAAAGTCCCTATATATTTCTTTCGATTCGCACGAAATTTGGCATAGGGTACTGAATTAAGCCTAGAACGATGTGTGTTAAATTTTGTGAAATTAAGTTCAGATTTAGATATAGCTGTCATATATTTTTTGTCAGATTTTATGAAAATGATGCACCAAAGCCCCTACATATCCTTTGATTTGCACCAAATTTGTCATAGCGTACTGAATTGAGCCTAAAATGATGAGTGGTAAGTTTCGTGAAAATTGGTTCAGATTTCTATATAGTTCCCATATATATTTTTGACCGATTTTATGTAAATGGTGCACCAAAGTCCCAATATACCTTTCGATTTGCACGCAATTTGGCACAGCGTACTGAATGAAGTGTCGAGTGATGTGTGTCAAGATTCGTGAAAATCGGTTCAGATTTAGGTATAGCTCTCATATATATTTTCGTCCGATTTTAGGTAAATACTGCACCAACGACTTTATATATCCTTCGATTTGCAATGAAATTTGGCATAGCGTACTGAATTAAGTCTAGAACGATGTGTGTCCAAACGGTGCACCAAACTCCGAATGTTTGTTCGATTAACACGAAATTGTAAGGATACATACATGCAATTGTAAGAATACATTTGTACAACATACCCAACGTGGTGAAGGGTATCACATAGTCGGCCCAGTACGACTTTACTACTTTCCTTACTGGCTTTAATTTTGCAATGTACTTACTTTAAAATATAACAGAAGCTAGTATACTACTTCTGAACCTCTAATAAATCATTACAATTACATAAGTGGGTATGTCGAATGTGATCTCTTCATCAAACAATATAAATAAGAAATAAACGAAGACGAAAAAGGAAAATGATGCCAACCTATTTCAACATTCCGGTTCATTTGTTTAGGCAATTTGAACAACAACCTCTACATTCATCAAAATATTTAATTGGCCTCTGAGAACAAAAGGGTTAATGACATTTTTTGTTGCCCATCTTTTTTTCATGTTATAAATTTGTTCAACAAAAAGATGGAACAGTGATAAAATAGGGCCATTTGCCACACCATTTTGTCAGACTTCAAAAGTAAACAAAACATAAAATAAATAAATGAACAACAGCCAATACTCAGTCTCACAGAAAGGATACGTTTTCGGCACCAACATTTTACAAATAGGCCTGTATGAAAACATTACAAATTCTTAAGGGCACGCAAACTTTTGGTGAAACACGAAGAAATGTGGGAAATGTCTCTACGGATTCTACATTAAATTTAAATTACATTAAATCAAACGAGAATTTTAATTTGGAATATAAAAAATCCGCTCTTTAAATATTTTAAATATTTATTATAACAGTAACAAATGTGTAATTTGTTTTTGACTTAAATCACAATTACATTTAATTATTATTCGAATTAGAATTCATAATTAAAATTGTCAACTGATGCTTATTTAATGCTCAATAATTATGTTTGTTTATTCTTTCCATTGTAATCCAATAACATTCTACGATGCATGACAGTTATGCTTATAATCCGCACATCGTTGTTAGCCTTTAATTACATATTTCATACAATTAATTATAATCATAAACACAAACCGGGATCATATTCAAATGACATTGGTTTCAATAATTTTTAACGCTTTTAAACTCTTCAAATATTTGTGTTTATAGTATTTACTACCCTGTGGTACATAGAATCATTTTCTGATTCGATATACAGTGAATCAAGTCTAAAGTATACACTTGGTTTTTATACCCTCCGCCATAAGGGGAGTCTATTTAAAATTTTTCATTCCGTTTGCAACACCTGGAAATAATCTCCGGAGACCCATAAAGCATATATATTCTTGATCAGTATAAAATTCAATGTCGTTTTATGTCTGTCCGTCTGATGAATTTATTATAGAGATAGCAATATTTAAGGTAGAGTTCTGAAAATTTCCACAGACAGTACTCCAGTACTCCTAGGATGTTTGGTATTACATCGGTCCTTGTTTTGGTGCTGCCTCCATGTAACGATACTCCCAATTCGCTTTAATTTGGTATTTTGAGTTCTCAATAGCACATGTCCGTATTGACCTTGACTATTGACCCCACATAACGGCACACCCACATCTCTGTACTAAAAATGATTAATATTGAAACAAGTCGGTATTTTAGAAAATTTCCACACATTTTTCAAGTTTCCCTACCCCAAATGATCAATATTGGCTTTCGCCTTGCTGTAGCCCCATAAAACGCTAGTCCCCTTATTAGGTAAACATCTTTTTCACATCCCTTTTTCAGAATATTCCAGATCCATAACAAGAGATTTTATCATTTTTACATGTTAACTTGGGAAAAAAATCCATTAAGCCGGTCGTCGAGAATGTCAAAAAAATCGAAGAAATGATCGAAGTTGACCGGCATGTTGCAGTAGTAACATCGCATACGAGCTATGCGGTGTCACATCAATTAACAGAAACCAGTAAGGAAAGTAGTAAAGTCGGACTGGGCCGACTATATGATACCCTTCACCACTTTGGGTATATTCTACATATGTATCCTAACCGACGTCGCGTCTTTTGTTATATAACAGACTTCAGGAAATATTGCCAGGGACTAATTAATATTACATCAGTACGTTGTGTCAATCGGCCTTGCTATGTATCTTTTCACGAAGCTTAGCAACATCATTGTAGAATTAATTTAGTACCCTATACAAAAATTCGTGCAAATCGTATTATTTTCAGAGACTTTGATACACCAATTACTTAAAATCGGATGAAAATACATATGGGTGCTATATCTAAATCTGAACCGATTTTCACGAAACTTTGCACACATCATTATAGACACAATTCAGTATGCTATGCCAAATATCGGGAAAATCGAAAGATATATATGGTCTTTGGTACACAATTTACCTTAAATCGGAGGAAGATATTTATGGGAGCTATATCTAAATCTGAATCGATTTTTCCGAATTTCAATTATTCAATTATTTTTGCCTGTTACAAACATATGCACAAAGACATAATACCCTGTACCACAGTGTGGTGAAGGGTATAAAAATAGGATGGATCGAATTTTCATCTGCGAAGCCTTGGCCAAGCGGAATGAGATAGACCTATTTCTTAAACGGATGGTGACTGGAGATGAGAAATGGATCACACACGATAACTCTGTGCGAAAACAATCGCGGTCAAAGAGCGGTGAAGCACCTAAAACGGTGCCCAAACCAGGATAACGGCCCGGAAGGTTCTGCTATGTATTTGGTGGGACTGGAAGGGGATTATTTATTATGAGTGGCTTCCATATGGCCAAACGTTAAAATCTGATCTCTACTGTCAACTACTAGACTGTTTGAACATAGCAATTGGCTAAAGGGTGAGGTGTCGTGTTCCACCAGGGAACTTCGGGAGCTTGGTTGGGAAGTTTTAATGCATCCGCCATACAGTACGGACTTGGCAACAAACGATTATCATCTTTTTCTTGCATTGCAAAATTTCTTTAATAAGAACCAGTAAGGAAAGTAGTAAAGTCGGACTGGGCCGACTATATGATACCCTTCACCACTTTGGGTATATTGTACATATTTATCCTAACAATTTCATGTCAATGTTCCCTCGAAGGAACATACGCATGTCTTTCTGCAACATTTGTTAAATTTTATTCCATTCGGGCAGTCCTACGTATAATGGGACAAATTAATGGAAATTGATTTATAGTACACTTGATAATCTCAATCGGACACCCTTCAAAGCTATGTCTGCATCTGCAACAAAACGCAAAAACGTCATTCTAGTCTCAAAGAAATCTAAATCTGAACCGATTTTCACGAAATTAAAAATACGTCGTTCTAGACTTAATTCAGTACGCTATGACAAATTTCGTGCAAATCCGAGGATATATAAGAATTTTGGTGCACCATTTACATAAAATCGGACGAAAGTATATATGGGAGATATATCGAAATCTTAACCGATTTTCTCGAATCTTTCTAGACTCATTTCAGTACGCTATGCCAAATATATATAGGGACTTTGGTCCACAATTTACCTAAAATCGGACGAAAATGTATATGGGAGCTATATCTAAATCTGAACCGATTCTTCCCTTTAACAGGTTTCGTCTTAGGGCCATATAAATGAGCTGTGCCAAATTTCATCCAATTGGAAAAAAACGTCGATCTGTACTTTGTTTACAATTTAACATGGACAGATGGACGGACATGCATAAATCGACATAGAAAGTGATTCTATGCATATTCTAAAAAGGAACCATGTGTCTTTCTCAGTTCATTTTGCCGGTTACAATCATTTGCACAAAGACATAATACTCTGTACCACAGTGTGGTGAAGGGTATAAAAAGTTGGTATCTGTGGAGGATTGTGAAAATCGACTAGTCTTCTATGAAAGAGGCATTGTGAAGCATCATGAAATGGCAAAAATCATACAACAAAACGGTACATATTTGGCCGAAATCGGACATTCCGAAGCATATTAAATAAAGTCCTATAATTTTTATAAAAATAATGGGTTTCTTTTTCCCCAAACTAATATATTTTTGACCGATTTATTGTTAATGATTAAAATTTGCATTGGTTGTAGAATGATATGTGTTTGGATTAATTTTAGTCCAATTCATGTCAATGGTCCGACGACTGTAAGGATTCAGCTCTTGAATATACCAAATCTGGTTAAGACTATATTATAGTCGGCCCCGTCCGACTTTACTGCTTTCCTTACTGGTTTCTTCATGAAATTACGAAAAAAGGTGGTTATGATCTTAATGTTCTGGTATCTCTTAATTACGCAAGTAAATTCCACCCATTTCAGCCCTACATAGTATAGCCAGCATTTACTTCATTGTCAGCGACTAATTTCACGTTCTTTATAACTCAAATAATTTAGAATAATTTTTTTGTATACACAGAAATGGGAAATTAACGACAATGAGGTTGGATTGGTTGGTGTGGAAAATTTTACATTTTAAAGTAATTTGCATATTTTTAAAGGGAATGGAAACCAAATTTCCGAAAATGTGTTAAAAGAAAGTTATCAAAGTTAAATTATTATACAAACGCCCGCCGAAATGACTTATTGCCACAATGTTGTTCGTTAAATGTAACCTTGACATACTGCCAAGTGAAGACAAGCGATTTTTCAATTTCTTACAAAATACTCAAAACAAGAAAGATGTGTGAAATAATGTTTCTTGTTGTTGTTGTTGTTGTTCGCTGTGTACAAAGTATGAAATCATGTATTTTCTTTATCTCCTTTACTCCCGGGGATTCTGGTTTGGCGTAATGCTGAGTTGTTATGTTCGGGGTTGTAGCTGCTGTAGCAGCATATGGGGTATATTTCATGTGAATGGTGTCAACATGCTTATTTAAGCCGATATTAAAGTGTAACTGAAATTTAAAAGTGCAGTGCACATTCAACATTCCTTATATGCACCAGGAGTTTTATAAAAGAACTATATTTCGGTGGTTTATATTCTGAGAAAATTAAATACCAATTTGCAGACCATTTGGAATCTGGAATCTAGAGACATAAATACACCCAAAGTAAAGCTGGTCCTTCATTAGAGGACCTATACTATATATTTTCTCATAAGAACTTTTTAATTCACCAGGAAACTGGTATGCCATGAAGCTAAATACTTAAAAATATCGAACATGGAGTGTGACTTTTAAAATGCGACATTGTCAAGGCATAAAACTTTTCAAAAACTTTTCAAACATTTTAAGAAAAAGCTCAACAAATTTTCCTATTTGTACAATAAAATCTTCACACCATTTTGCTCTTCTTAAAAGAGACATTTATTCATTCAACTTCGGTTATACATATACATATACACACACATACATTATATGTTAGACATTTTCATTCGCATTCCATTTCTTGACTGCATGAATACGATTTGCATATTCTTTAAAAGCATTTTGCCATCCCAAGAACACTAGATATGACGATTTTCCCATTCTTCATCTACAACATGTTGAGTGACGATAGTTTGTGAACTTATGTACATACATATTTTTGTGTAGAAATATGTTTGCATGGAACACCAAAGTTCACCTCACTTGTTATGCAGTTGTTGTCATGCCTTTTGAGCCATGCAGATATTGTAAACTACCGTAAAGTTATAGTCGTTTGACATCAAAGTTAGAAAAATCGACATGCAATATGGCACATAGCTTCAAGTAATTAACATTTAACTCAGCTTGTATGTTTGGGGAAATGAAAGTGGGAGAAGCTAAAATTCTTCGATAAAGTTTAATAGATGTTTATTTAAATTCCGCACTCTAACGTTGTGAATCGAGCTGATAACTGCTATGTTATGAATATAAAAAAAATAGTTTGAAAAATATAAAGTTTCTTCATTTTAGCAAAGTATTGCGTAAGAGGAAATTGTTATAGTTTTCAAGGCAAACTGGAAAAAATACAAAGTACATATGGGATATATTTATTTTTCGATTAACGGGAAACTCATACTCATTTTTCCAAGTTCAGAAACGCGTTATATCGTGATGTTTAAAATTATATTGAAACAAGTAAAAACTGTGTTATGGTCGGCTCGGCTGAACTTTTTATACACCCCACAATGAGGATGACAATCAATATATCTAAAATTAATGAAATGGGGGCTCCTAGGATAAAACTCATTTTATGAATACCGAAAAATATGTGAGAATAAAATTATTATTAATATTCTTAAAATAATGAATAGGGTAACAAAAATCCCCATATTGGGGGTACCATATTAAAAGGGCTGGCCTTTAACTTTAATATTAACCAGTAGGAAAAGTTTAAAAGTCGGACGCGGCCGACAATATGATACACTTCACTACTTCGGGTACATGCAATAGATGCTCATATGTACAATGCCATGTATATAGAATTGACATAGCATGTTTGGAGGACCATTGAAATAGAATCAAACGAAATTAGCTGTGTGAAGTACATAGATATCTGTCATAGATTTAATGCCAATCATTTATATGCAGTTGAGAAAAATATAAATGAGAGCTATATATAAATGGACTTATTTGAGCAACGGTGGCATATACCATTTGGCATGTTGTGCTAATCGGACAAACTTTACCTTTAGATGAAATGGAAACTATATCTAAACCCGAAACGATACAATGCGCTGTTCAGTATTTCATGTAAAACGAACAGACATATACTCCTCCATTTGAATAAAATCGGACAAAAATAAACGTGGGTGCCATATATTAATCTGAACCAATTTCAAATATCGTGCAAATAGAACAGGATCGTGCCCCATAGATAATATAGACTTCTCGGTGCACCATTTAGATAAAATCGGACGAAATTATATATGAGAGTTAAATCTGACCGAATTTCAACAAAACTTCGTGTACATCAATGTGCACCTAATTCAGAACGCTGTGCAAAATAATGTCTCAATCGGTCAAATATTGGCAGTATGGTGCATTTGCATATGCTCCATTTACATAAAATCGGATGAAACTATATATGGGAGCTATATCTAAATCTTCACCGATTCCAACAAAACTTCGCATACATTAATATGGACTTAATTTAGTACACTGTGCAAAATTTTATCTCAATCGGACAAATTTGACTCTTTGATGCTCCATTTATATAAAATCGGACGAAACTATATATGGGAGATATATCTAAATCTGGACCGATTAAGATAAAACTTCGAATAAATCCATTTGTACCTAATTCAGTACTCTGTGCAAAATTTTGTCTCAATCGGGCAAATATTGCGAGTCTGGTGCATCATTCACATAAAATCGGACGAAACTACATATGGGAGTTAAATCTAAATCTGAACCGATTTCAACGAAACTTCGCATACATTAACCTGGAAGTAATTCAGTACGTTGTGCAAAATTGTGTGTCATTCGGACAAATATTAGGAGTTTGGTGCTCTATATAGATAAAATCGGACGAAAATATATATGGCAGCTATATCTTAATCTGAACTGATTTTCTCCAATTTCAATAGGGTTCGCCCTCGGACCAAATAAGTGCCAAATTTTATCCAATTCGGATCATAAATGCGACCTGTACTTTGTTTACAAGAATAGATGAACCGACGGACGGACGGACATGCATAAATCGACTCAGAGAGTGAGTCTATGCATATTGTTAAATGGAACCATGGCTCTATCTCGTTTCCTTTGCCTGTTACAAACATATGCACAAAGACACAATACCCTGTACCACATTGAGGTGAAGGGTATAAAAATGTTTAGTACGGAAATATTCTATACAATGAATGTGCTTTTTGATGAGTTGTAACCGGAATGAAAATAAATATAGCCTTAAAATACTGACAACTTTTACAGAAAGATATATAGGTACTTTGGTGCACCATTTACATTAAATCGGACGAAAATGTATATGGGAGCTATATCTAAATCTGAACCGATTTTTCCCAATTTCAATACGGTTCGTCCTTGGGCCGACCTATGCCAAATTTCATCCAATTCGGATCATGAATGCGACCTGCACTTTGTTTACAATTTAACATGGACAGGCAGACGGACTGACGGACATGCATAAATCGACTTTGAAAGTTCCTTTTGCCTTTTGCCAAGTACCACAGTGTGGTGAAGGGTATAAAAATTCTAGCATATGCTGCTTTGAAGGTAGCTATGAGCTATGTTTTATTGAACATGATACCAATACAAAAGCTCATATTGCAAAAATAGTATTCTCTGTCAGTCATTCGGAATGAAAAAGGAGAAAACTACTTTTAAAATATCCTAAGGTATTTACTCTTGAATTCCATAAAAAAACGTATAACAATAAAAAATAATGACATATGCTTCCCTTGCATCGAAGAAACATAACATGTATATTGCCGCTAACATCCATACGAGAGTGTTTTTTATGGTAACAAGAATGCATGTAAATTATTTGCCAACTATGCATGAAGTAAAAGTATCATTCTTTGAAATAGTTGAAAGTGGCAGAAAGTTATTTTGAAATTGATATAACTTTTGAATTGAAGTTCAAATGATGGAAACATGTACATCTACTTTTGTGAGGAAATTCGGCCAAAACATTCAGTACACCGAAAATGGGGTGGTACATCAACATGGACCTATATAGGAAATTTTGTTAAAAAATATAGTTGCCAAGTATAGGGAATATCAAAATTTATCCACTTTGGTGGAAATACTATTAAAATCTTCAAAAAATGTTGTGATATCGCTATATGTGGGTTACACTACAACTTGGGGCGACATATCCTATGTTAAATTTCCTTGCAATGTGTATGTAATACTATCCTAAATATTGTTAGCTCTATCGTGATTTCGACAGTCTATGTTTGGATTTGTATTGCCCCAATCTTCTATATTAAATGGGAACAATGGTACCAGATTGAGTAAGTAAATTTCAACAGTCGGACGGAGCCGTTCACCACTTTGGGTACATACAAGAGATGTTAACATCTACAATATCCTGTAGGTAGAACAGACATAGAATCTTTGGAGGACCATTGAGATGGCGAAATTAAATGTGCTATCTAGATAGATATTTGAACCAATTGGAAAACCCCATACACATAACATTCTGAAATCAATGAAGAATTGCTTGTCAAACGGGCAGACTTGGATTCTTTGGTAGCATTTGTATGAAATCGAGTAAAATTATGTATGGGAGCTATATATAAGCACATGGACCTAATTTAGCAACCGTTGCATAGAACATTTGTTTTTTTTTTTTTTTTTTTTTTTGTCTGCACATAATTCAGTACTCTGTGCAGAATTTTGTCCTAATCGGACAAATATTGGACGTTTGGGGAATCATTCACAAAAAATCGGACGAAACTATATATATCTTAATCTGAACCGATTTTAACAAAACTTCGCAGACATCAATCTGAACCGTATTTAGTACTCTGTGCAATTTTTTCTCAATTGGACAAATATTGGGAGAGAGAGAAATATTGACATCATTCACCACAAATCGGACGAAACTGTAGAGGAGATGATGCAAATGTGGTATAGGTTGGTAATGTGGTATAGTCACTTTTTTGTAAACTGACATTTTTAGAACAACTGAAACATGTTCTATAGTTTGCTGTTTCCAAAAAATAAGATAGCAATAAACTGTTTAATTTATTTAAGGGGACCCCCCATTCTCGGAGTCGAAATTTTTTTTGATTTAATTCGAATATACACTAATTCAAGAATGTCTCTACAAAATTTCAAGTGAAAATCTTCAGAACTCTTGAAGATATAGCCGATTTATTGTGTCAGCATCAAGTGACGGCTAAAGGGCTTCTCAAACTTTAAACGCGTTTTACTCTTTTGCGAATGGCAGACACGATAACTCAAAAACTAATAACCCAATCGATTCCAAATTTTTACACGTTTCTCTATGAGTGTATAGCTATCGTATGAACTAGAATAAAGCCAATCGGTGAAGATCTTCCATATTTTTTAACTTGGTTTTTGTCAAAAATCGGCGATTTTCCAAAAATGTTTTTTCAAAGGTCCGCCATTTTGTTAATTTTAGAGCGAAGTCAATAATCCTACTTCATACGAGAGCCAGACATGTACTCTTTCTAACACCGTTGGAATTTTCGGATTCCGATGTTCCAGTGAGGAGTTATCATGCCCGCCATAAAAAATAAGGACTTTTCTTTAATTACAAAAAACAATAACAAAGCAATAACAAAAATTTTTTGTAAATTATTTTTCTTCTCTTTAAAATCTTCAAATATATATGTGCAAAGTTACAAACCTTAAAAAGCATTGGTATTGACTTACCAGCCCATTGAAAATCTTGAAAAGTTAAAATCGAGAATGGGTGGGCTTCCCTTAAATCACGTTGAGAATCAGTACCAAAAATTTAATTTTTCATGAAATTGACTTTTTTCGGTTCAGTTTAAAAATAATTTTTTGTTTTACGAATGTAATTTAATCGTTATTACTAAAGCATTAAAATAATTAGTATGAACTAAAAATCAAATAATGTGCGCGATTGCGTCACATAATCACCAAGTTAGGAAAAAACTAGACATTTCTTCAGTAAACACAAGTGCAGGTAATGTGGTATACCTTGAGTCTGCTGAAAAAAAAAAACAGCAGCAGAAAGAAGCACCAGCACTAGACAAAATCTCATAACTATTTGAACCATTTATACTCAACGAGAGTCTACCATGAATCACAAGGGTGAAAAACAAAGGCTATGAGTTTTAACAAATTCTCTATACAAAAATTAAATATTGCCATGTCTAGACATTATTATATAATTAAAATTAGAGTTCCACTCAACGTATCCGTAAAAAATCTTAACAGACATTAATCTCGAGCTAATTCGCATTCATTATAAACAATAAATTATATAAGATATCAATTGGAAGTGAAAATTTTACTATACCACATTAACATCATGTGGTACACCACATTACCTGCACTTTTTTAAAATCACTTTTAATGGAATTTCAAATATTTTCTCAACTATCTCTTAAATTGTTAAATAATATTATTTTCAAATTGATACATGAAAAGACAACAAATGTAGGATGTTAAGTGTAAAATTTCAATTTAATCGGATAAAAAATAAAAATTTGGCAATCTAAAAACAAATCGGTATACCACATTTGCATCACCTCCTATATATGGGAGCTATATCTGTGCTGTGCAAAATTTTGTCCAAATCGGACAAACATTGGGTTTTTGGTACATCATTCACATAAAATCGGACGAAACTATATATGGGAGCTATAACTAAATCTGAACCGATTTTAGCAAAACTTCACAGACATCAGTCTGGACCTAAATCAGTACTTTTTGCAAAATTTTGTTCAAATCGGACAAATATTGGGAGTTGGGTGTGTCATTCACCAAAAATCGGAAGATATATATGAGAGCTATATATAAATCTGAGCCGATTTTAACAAAACTTCGCAGACATCAATCTGGACATTCAGAACTCTGTGCAAAATTTTGAGCCAATCGGACAAATATTGGGAGTTTGATGCATCATTCACATATAATCGGACGAAACTATATATGGGAAACTATATACTGTGCCAAATTTCAGCCAAAGTTAACAAAAATACATGGACGGACAGACGGACACGCGTAAATCAACTCAGAAAGTGAGTCTATGCATATTCTCAAAAGGGATCATGGGTCTATCTCGATTCCTTTTGCCCTGTACCACAGTCTGGCAAAGGGTATAACTACTTAATTTTTAACTTAATTTTTAACTTAACTTTAACTTAATTTTTAAGTTCAATGTCCTCCCATGTTCCAAATTTGAAACATTTTGGCACGCTTTCACCTTTGTCGGCTGGGTACTCACTGGATAGAAAATCTTCCTAAAATTATAAAAATTATCAATATTGGTACATAGATTTATGTAGAAAACAATCCGCATAACTAAAACACCACGAAATATTCACCGGAACCTCCACACACAAAGAAATACATTCTCGATCAGAATGAAATTCTATGTCGATTTACGCATTTCAGTCTGTTGAAATCACGATAGAAATCGCAATATATACGATAGAGCTCAATTTTGCACAGACATTGCTAGTACTTCAAACATGTTTGGTATTGCAAATGGAATATATCGGACCACGTTCTGGTGTAGGTGTAGGGGATTTTGAACACGCTTTTCAGCCGATTTGTCTGTAAATTAGAATTGTAGGTTCTCATTGTGTAGTACAAATCTGTACAAAAAATTATTAATAGTGACCCAAGTTTTAGGGTAGACTCCAATATTCGATATTTAGAGGATATTGGACACGTTTTCCAACGAATGGGCTGTTATTTTGTATTTTGGGATCTCATTGCATAGCTCATCTTCATAATAAAAACCAGTAACGAAAGTAGTTAAGTCGGACGAGGCGAGTACAGGGTTGCCCATATTCGACGGACCCATCTGGCAACGCCATAACTTTTGACAGAGATGTCACATCGCTTAATGACATACCGCGTTTCAAGCGTCAGTGCAAGCAGATTTTTACCATGAACCAATGCACGCCACGCGAGCGCTCTGAAATTTTTGAAATTTACATTCAACAGAAGAAGTTAATTGTGAAAACTCAACGTGCTTTTAAAACATTGAAAAATGTGAGAAGTGCGCCTTCTAAGAACACCATTAAGCGTTTATACGAAAAATTTTCGACTGGTAAGGCTCTTTCTAATCCGAAGAGGCCATATAAAAGTCGACCAAGGCAATCGGCCGAAAATATCGCTGCCGTACGAGCCAGTGTTGAGAGGTCCCCAAGAACATCCCAAAAACGCTGTTCTCAGCAGTTGGGCATGGCTCGGTCCACTTTACAACGGATTATTCGCATTGATTTCCATTTGTTCCCGTACAAAATTCAATTGACGCAAAGAATGTTGCTTGTAAGCAAAATTGCCGTTTTTACGCCACTGAAAATCCTCAGGAGATTCAAGAAGTGCCTCTTCATGAAGTGGTGATTTGGACTGGCCACCGCGTTCGCCCGATTTGACGCCGCCTGACTTCTTCTTATGGGAATATTTGAAGTCAAAGGTTTACGTTAACAAGCCAAGGACCGTAGAAGAGCTCAAGGACAACATTCGTGAAAAATAGCCGCTATTCCGTCCGAAATGTTGGCAAAAGCGATAGAAAATGCAGCAAAAATGGCACAATACGTCATCAACGCCAGAGGCAGCCATTTCAGAGATATCATATTCAAAAATTGATGTAAACAAATCTACTTGGGACAAATTAAATGATTAACTTTGCCAAACGCCAAATTTTTATTTTTTTCTTTGATTAAAAAAAAACAACATGGGTCTGTCGAATATGGGCAACCCTGTATATGATATATTTTACTACATTGTTTATATTCAAGAGATGCATCCTATTACACCTCGCATATTTCATGGACCACCATAGTATGGAGGGTAGATATTATGTTTATTCGTCCGTTTATAACTCATAATTATTTCCGACCCTATAAAGTTATGGGCAGTTCCGCAGTCACTTACTTGACTTTCAGAGGCAAATTCAAACTTTAAGTGTTAAATAAATCAAAAACTAGTACATTTTTTACAATTCTCCCTTAATACTTTTTGTAGAACTTTAGTAAAATACTTTTAGTAAAAAGGGCCTCCGGTTTTTATCATTCGAAATAAAAGACACCAATGCTAATAATTGGAAAACTCTGCGAATTGTGTAATTTTTTTAATATTCTTTACATGAATAAAAGATATTAAGCAATTTTATTGCACTTTCAAAATTTGGCATATCCTTTATTTGCGAAGGTTTGTTCTCGGTCGCTCACGCGACGTAACTCAAGTGACATTTTTGATTTAGCAGTTTTTATTTCGGCAGTGTCTGCATTTATAGTCACTAAATTAGTATTTTTGCCAAGAACAAGAAAAAAATGACAAATGTGGTCATTTAAGCACAATTAAAGTAACAAAACCTTCGTCTTTGGTTTACCTTTTGCCGGAAATTCCCATATGTTTGTAATATGCCAAAGGAAGGTAGAAACGAATTATACATGTCCATCCGTCTATCTATCCATGTTAAATTGTAAACAAATTGGATGAAATTTGGCACAGCCCACTTATTTGGCCCAAGGACGAACCCTCTTGATATTGGAGAATTGGATATAGCTCCCATACATATGATTATCCGATTCCCCTATAGTTCATCCAAGTCACAATGTTTGTGCGATTAAGACAAAATTTGGCGCAGCGTATTGAATAGGTATGTGACGTATTCAGTTCAGATTTAAATATAACTCCCACATATATTTTTGTCCGTTAAAATCGGTGCGGATTTAGATAAAGTTCCCATATATATTTCCATCCGATTTTATGTAAATTGTGCGCCGATTCTATGTAAATGCATAATTTTATGAAAATTGATTCAAAAATCAATGTAGATCACATATTTAATTTCGTCCGATTTCATTATTTTCTATCGACAGGATATTGTACACATTAGCATCTCTGGTATATACCCACAGTGGTGATGGGATTCATATAGTCGGCCTCGTCCGACTGTTTGACCTTCCTTACTGGTTTCAATAAAGTTTTGGCAACACTGCATACATCATACATTCAGTAGAGCAAATAGCCTTCAACAATCTTGTAATTTCGTTTTTATATTGACGAGCATGCTTAACCACAAGCTATGAGAAGAAAATGAGAAAAAAATCATGGTTGCCGTAAGTAATAGTTAAATTCACAAGCCGTTGAAAGAAATTCGAAAACTTCCCAAAGGCACCATCATAAAAAAGGGGAAATATGTTCATACATATTCATATAAATATGTTGTTTAAGCCAATTTATGTACAACATTCAATCCTTAAATAATTTGTTTAATAGGATGTATTGAATGGATTTTGTAAAAACATTATAAGCGAAATTTTATAATGCGATGAATAATGTGGCGTATGGTGTACACCTACAAAAGAATTATAATACGAATACGCATAAATGTTCTTCAAGACTAAATATAGCCTTCACCAAACTGCGGTACAGGGTATTATTATTACTTTGTGCATATGTTTGTAACAGGCAAAAGGAATCGAGATAGACCCATGGTTCCTTTTGAGAATATGCATAGCTCCCATATATAGTTTCCTCTGATTTTATGTAAATGGTACACCTGTTACAAACATATGCACATAGACATTGTTGAGGCGAGGGGTTTGCTCAACTCCTCGCCGTGGTGATGTGTGGTGGATGGGGGGTGTTCAATGTATTAACTCAAAGGAGCGGGGTGAAGCGACAATGAGAGCACCCAAGCAGTTAATGGTGTAAATGGAAAAGAAAGTTCAAAAAAATAAAACACAAAGGATTAGTTAAATAATCTTAATAAAAGTCTTGGTTTATTGGAGGTATTCTTTCTTTTCTATCAACAACAAAATTACCTTTGTAATTTGGGCCGGCGACAGAGGCCTTTTAGTAATAACGCGTAGACGTTATGCGACTATGTTAACTCTAAGGAGGTTGGTCGACAAGTGAACGCTGTGGTTCATGCAATCTCAGAGGATTGCGGTGATCGCTGAGGATCGGTTGTCGTTTACTACTACATTTACATATTCCAATGGGAGAAAAGGTCACGCAAGGAGACCAAAACACCAACATCCACCGCTCGGTGGCATCTGCACTCTACGGTCTCCGCTGAGGGAACTTGCGGAGGAGATGCCCGTGGTGTCAATTAGCAGACGTGATTGACTGAGCTCGGGAAGTTGAGCTCACGTATCAAACTTATACAGACATAATACCCTGTACCACAGTGTGGTGAAGGGTATAAATAGTGGACATTGGTACAGCGTTAGATATAGCTTCCATATATCTTTTCGTCAGCTTTCATTTAAATGATTGACCTAGTTGACTCGTCTTGATGTTTAAATTAGAGTTTTAATATTTTGCACATTGAAAATTTCAATTACATACTCAAAATAAATGCGATTGTAGGATATAACTATCATGTCAATCCTGGATAATTATTTAAATTAAACAATTATTATATTTTTTATAATATTTTTTATTTATTTATCACACACATATTAATATAAGATAGTTAATGTTTAATGGACACATGCATGTTCGCGAACGTGACTGTTGGCAAATATGAGCGTTTCTGTCGTTGTTGTTATAAAATAATTCAAGAGCCTCCGCTGTATGTTGTCCAAACAAAAATTAATGGATGTTAATCACATCAATTTGTATGTTGAACAATGGTGAAGAAAATACATTTTTAATCACATATATGTTAATTGGATAATAGCGATGACTAAATTAATGTGCATTACTGATTACTGACAGTTAATAATTAGCACATGCGAATTGGTATTGAACAAGGGCTATTTGTAATGGAATACTATGCAAATCTATTGTCTGAACGGAAATTAGTATCGTTTGTTTTACAGCCAAGGTGTAGCCTGCAATTGTTCCACATAAAAATAAATAAAGTTTTGTTCCTATTTACTCTATAATTCAAGACCATGGTCCTATATCGAACATGTTCTGCAGCGATATCTCTCGTGGAGATTCCAACGAATTTTTCGAAACAGACTGTCATATTTTGATATATTCTCAAATTATAATATATTCTCTGCCTTACAGTGGATGGTCTAAAACTTCACTTCATATTCATGCAAAATACAAATGTAGGTTTCAACCAATTTATCACATTTTTATCATCAGATTTATGGCAAAAATGTGCCGCATCGAAATATAGGTTTTAGGTCTCATATTTCTTTGAACCAAATCCTTTTCCGATAATTTGGCGACATATATATATATATATATATATATATGTCGGTCTGTCCGTCCTTCCGACTGTCCCGAAGGGAGTATTGCATTCAAAATTTGCACATCGTAATATTTATTTCAAACATATATCAAGTTCGAAGATAGAGGATATAGAATATCTTGACTAGATGAATCAATCTAGACTAATTTGTAAAGACGATTCAGACCACAGTTATGGACCAATCGTCACGAAATTTTGCACTATTGTTGGTTAAAATTTAGGAGTTGAAATGGACCAAAAACTTTATTTTTGTTATGACCCGAACATCACGCAATTTTACATCTGACCAAAGAATAAGCATGACCAATTTGCTAAAGTTTGTCCTACATTAAGCGATGCAAAAATACCAATTATTTTGTGTGAAAATTTTCAAAAAAGGAATTTTATGGTGTATATATGCCGAAGGACATAGGCCGAAGTATGTACTGTGCTGTATGTACTGGGATGTGACAGTTGTACGTAAATATTAAAGGGGACCACACCACATTAGAGAGCTGAAATGAAGCGTTGATGGCAAGGAAATTTAGCATGAAGTTTTAGTTATGGTCAAAGACGACGCCTATAATTTTCGATGATGGTCAGACGATATTTCGGGGATGGGATGGAGCACTAACCGTATGTTTGTCACATTTATAAGGCAGACACCACAAATTATCCATGAGGAAAGCAGTCCGATCAACTAATTTGAATGACTGTAGGTTAATATATAAGCATGGCAGGTCAAATGAACTTACCTTTTTGTTTAAAATAAGAAAATTTAAGTCTTAGGGAGTGAATTTCACTACGATTCGGAAAAGATGCCCCAGAGTTTCTATAGACATCTAATCAAGATTTTGCAAATATAGCGGCACCAAATAGAGATCTGCAGAAGCTTAGAGATCAGTGGTAGTTGTGTAGGATATGATATGGTCGCCTGATCCGCTGATCCGCTCACTGGTTGCTTTATTAAATTTTTAAAGGACAGAAAATATATCAAGTCATCGATTAGTGTTATAACCATTAAAATATTATCTTGCACTGTTTTGCACAGGGCCAAATTTGGCACTCAAATTTATTTTAAGTATATCAGAGTTTAAAAAAAAGATTCCTGGCCTATAGTGAACAACTTTAAAAAGCTTAAGATTTGGGCTGATGATGTATATTTTTCGGCAACATCGACTGACACATTTGTACTTGTTTCAAATACATTTTGTTAAGTTAAGATTTAAAAAATGTCTTGCTGTGAATTTACTTTCACCAACAGATTCCTTTCCAGTCGAGAGACTATAGCTTTTGTCATGTTGTTTTTATTTTATTTTACAATACAACAGAACAAGTGTTGTCAATTATCCATCCCGCTGAGATGTCGTACTTGACATCTTTTGATGTTTAAAAGTTGACAAAATGTTTATAACTTTTAAGCATGCTTGAAGTTAAACAAGCAAATTAATAATGAATAACAATGGCGGAGTGCATGCATGTTTTTGAAATATACAAACATACACATAAATAAAAAATAAAATTTATAGCAAAGAGCGAAACATATAAATGTGTAGTAGACATATAGGCAGCTGTCTGGTTCACACGTCTAGTCTTTGTTTGAATTTCCATTTCATGATTTTATTCTAATATTGAGGAATGTTGTCATATGGGGGCTAACCCCAAACATGGAACAAAATATATAGTTTTTGGTAGGGCGCTATTTTTCTCCATGAAAATCTTTAATAGAAAATTAGAACCAATTCTGTTGAATAATGTATCCAAAAGCTTCAAAATAGTGAATATTAGGAGCTATCGTTATATGGGTGCTAGGTTAAGAAATGGGCCAGTGATATCCAAAAATAAAAACAAAAATTCGTGTCAATCAGTGCACCATTTAAATAAAATCGAAGGAAAATATGTATGGGAACTATATCTAAATCTAAACCGATTTTCACGAAATTTTAGACACATCATTCTAGACCTAATTCAGTACACTGTGCCAGATTTCGTGCAAATCGAATATATAGGGAGCTTGGTGCACCATTTACCTAAAATCGGACGAAAATATATATGGGAGCTATATCTAAATTTACGGATAAAAATTTACACACATATTTCTAAACTGTATTTAGTACGGAATGCCAAATTGCAAGCAAATCGAAAGATACATAGGGACTTTGCTTAACCATTTACATTAAACGGACAAAAATATATATGGGAGCTATATCTAAATAACCTTTTTACCTATCACACATCTTTCTAGACTTAATTTAGTACGCTAAATTGCATGCAAATCTAAAGCGATATAGGGACTTTGGTGCTCCATTTACATTAAATCGGACAAAAATATGTATGGGAGCTATACCAAAATCTGAACTGATTTTTATGAAATTTAACACTAACCATTTACATTAAATTGGACGAAAATATATATGTGATCTATATCTTAGTCTGATCCGATTTTTCAATGGGGTTCGTCCTTATGCCAAATAAGTAAGCTATGCCAAATTGCATCCAATTTGGATCATAAATGCAACATGTACTTTGTTTACAATTTAACATAGACAGACAGACGGACGGACGGACATTCATAAATTGACTCAGAAAGTGATACTATGCATATTCTAAAAAGGAAGCATGAGTCTACCTCGTTTCTTTTTGACTGTTACAAACATATCCACAAAGACATAATACCCTGTACCACAGTATGGTGAAGGGTGTACACATCACCTATGGCAAAGTTGTCCATCGGTGTTCTTAATATTCTTTCCAAAAGTTTTCAACCACAAAAAGAGTATTCCACCCCCTCGAAATCTTGTGGCACAGTGTTATAAGCCGGTTACGATAACGATGTTAAATAAAATATCCAGTTCCATAACCGTTCGGTTTTGTACTCATCACCAATATTTTATTATATATATTTTTTTATGAAACCAAAAAAAAAACAGTAGGGAAAGTAGTAGTATCATAAAGTCGGACGGGGCCGACTATATGATACCCTTCACCACTATTGGTATATATAACAGGACTATTATCATGAAATTGTATAAAATAAAATATGTGATATTTATCTAAATGTGAAACGACCTAGATCTATCTAGATATGAATCGATTTTCACGAAACTCAGCACACACCATTCCATCATCAATTCAGAACGCTATGCCAAATTTTGTGCAAATCGAAAGATATATGGGACTTTGGTGCACCATTTACATGAAATCGGACGAAACTATATATGGGAGCTATATCTAAATCTGAACCGATTTTCACGAAACTTGGCAGACATCACTCTAGGCTCAACTCAGTACGTTATGCCAAATATCGTGCAAATCGAAAGATATATAGGGATTTTGGTGCACCATTTACCTTAAATCGGATGAAACTATATATGGGAGCTATATCAAAGTCTTGGCCGATTTTCACGAAACTTTTCACACATCATTCTGGATTAAATTCAAAACGCTATGCAACGTAAGAACTTGGTACATTATTTAGATTAAGGGGACCCCTCCCCCCATTCTCGGGGTCAAAATTTTTGTTGACTTAATTCCAATCTACACTAATTCAAGAATGTCCCTGCAAATTTCAAGTAAAAATCTCAAGAACTCTTGAAGATATAGCCGATTTATTGTGTCAGCATCAAGTGACGGCTGAAGGGCTTCTCAAACTTTAAACGCGTTTTTCTCTAAACATTTTTTTGCGAATGGCGTGCACGATAACTCAAAAACTAATAACCCCATCGATTTCAAATTTTTACACGTTTCTCTGTGAGTGTATTGCTATCGTATGAACTAGGATAAAGCCAATCGGTGAAGATCTTCCTTATTTTTTAACTTGGTTTTAGGTAAAAAATCGGCGATTTTCCAAAAATATTTTTTCAAAGTTCCGCCATTTTGTTAATTTTAGAGCGAAGTCAATAATCCTAGTCCATACGAGAGCCAGACATGTACTCTTTCTAACACCGTTGGAATATTCGGATTCCGATGTTCCAGTGAGGAGTTATCATGCCCGCCATCAAAAATAAGGACTTTTCTTTGATCACAAAAAACAACAACAAAACAACAACAAAAATTTTTTGTAAATTATTTTTCTTCTTTTTTAAATCTTCAAATATATATGTGCGAAGTTACAAACCTTAACAAGCATTGGTATTCATTTACCAGCCCATTTAAAATCTTAAAAATAAAAAATTGAGAATGGGGGGGGGTTCCCTTAAATCAGACGAAAATATATATATATATATAGATCTGAATCGATTTTCACGAAACTCAGTCCACATCATTCCAGCATCAATTCAGTACGTAATGTCAAATTTCGTGCAAATCGAAAGATATATGGGACTTTGGTGCACCATTTACATGAAATCGGACGAAACTATATATGGGAGCTATATCTAAATCTGAACCGATTTTCGCGAAACTTGGCAGACATCACTCTAGGCTCAATTCAGTACGTTATGCCAAATATCGTGCAAATCTAAAGATATATAGGGATTTTGGTGCACCATTTACCTTAAATCGGATGAAACTATATATGGGAGCTATATCTAAATCTGGACCGATTTTCACGAAATTTTGCAGACATCATTCTAGGCCCAATTCAGTACGTTATACCTAATTTCGTGCAAATCGAAAGATATATACTGACTTTGGTACACCATTTACATTAAATCGGACGAGAATATATATGGGAGCTATATCTGAACCGAATTTTTCCAATAAGGTTCGTCATTGGGCCAAATAAATGAGTTGTGCCAAATTTCATCCAATTCGGATCATAAATGCGACCTGTACTTTGCTCACAAAAATACATGGACAGACAAACAGAAACAGAACATGCTTAAATCGACTTAAAAAGTGATTCTATGCATATTCTCAAAAGGAACCATTTGTCTATCTCGTTTCCTTTTTGCCTGTTAAAAAACATATGCACAAAGACATAATACCCTGTACCACAGTGTGGTGAAGGGTATAAAAACCCCAAAATTATAAACATTTTCGAAACCTCGGCCAAACTTACTACGAAAGAAAACCACTTTACTTTCACATCTAAAACTAAAACATAACTTGTGGTTAAGGCGACCATCAAACACGTTTCCCTTTTGGGTACTTTGGGAAATCATCTAACAACAGTTAGCAGCTTCTTTCAGGAAATAAACTTTCCAAAGTAGTTGATGGAGTCTTCTATATTGACGTTCGGTTCTATGTGTTGTGTTGAAAAAGTGCATGTGTGTGAGGATTACTCAGTCCGTCACGCACATGAGTAAAATCAAATTACTTTCACTTGTTTTTAAAATTTGTAAATAAAATATGTAATTAAATTGATGGCGTAAAGACATATTTATAAAATTAAATATAAGTTAGTTTTATTTATTTTCATGATTGATTAAAAATTACTTGGTTTGTAAAAAATATATGTATATGTTTTCTAACATTTCTTTGAATTTAGAATTGAATTTTCACCGTTTCTTTCTCCTTAAGTTCTTCACTGGATGGTAAATAAAATGCAGTAAATTTACCCAACAATTTACTGGCAACTGAAATGTATTATTCATGTGCACAATTACCATACAGTAATTTGTAATTTCTCAACTTTGTGGTGGGTGGTAAAGTAATCATGTCTCCAATTTCATCCATCACACACCATAACCTAAAGGAAATTTACTTATCACCACCTAGTGATGACTTACATACCTGTCATAACCTTGGATAATTGAATAATTTTTGTTTGCACACTTCGTATGAAAATTGTGGGCTGTCATTTTGGTGGGTAGGTTGTTAGACATGAATGTCTGCTGCTGCTGTGAAAATAATTTGCATATATTTAATAGGTATAATAGGTATATATGGGATTTTAAGAAATTAAACTTAGATTCACGTAATACTGTAATGGTTCGAGAAATATAATAATATACAATTTACAGCGAGCTGACAATTTCACTATATATTTTTTTAAATCGGTTAGAACATGTGCAAACATTATAGTTAATAGTTAATACGTTCAGATCGTGTTTAAAGATCTGGCCTTCATAAAACCTTCTAGTCATCTGTAATGACTAATGGTCTTATCGTCTCCTTACCATTGTTATACCCTCCACCAAAAAGTGTAGTGTATACTAAATTTGACATTCTGTTTGTAGCACTTCGAAATATTCACCGGAAACCCCACAAGGTATATACATTATTTCTATATGAACTACAGGCGTTTATTTAACATGCTTTGGAATGTCCCTAATCTGCACCGTTTTGTTGTATATGGGTGGCCTAGCGTTGTCCTAGTGGAACACGACACCTCTTCTGTTGGGCAATTCTGGCCGCTTCTGGTTAATTGTAAATTGTTTTATGGTCGATTTTTAGTTCCTGGGCGATGTTACGACTGCTAACATGCTGTCCTAACATCGATCATTTCCCCGATTTTATCTACATTTTCGACGAGGTGCATCTTTAACATAAACCAGTAAGGAAAGTAGTAAAGTCGGACGGGGCCGACTATATGATACCCTTCACCACTATGGGTATATTAAACAGGACTATTAACATGAAATATATATGGGAGCTATATAGACCGATTTTCTCGAAACTTGGCAGACACCACTCTAGGCTCAATTCAGTACGTTATGCCAAATTTCGTGCAAATCGAAGGATATATAGGGACTTTGGTGCACCATTTATATGAAACCGGACGAAACTATATATGATTTTCACGAAACTAAGCAAATTGCCAAATTTCGTGCAAATCGAAAGATATATAAGTACTTTGAGGCACCATTTACATGAAATCGGACGAAACTATATATGGGAGCTATATCTAAATCTGGACCGATTTTCTCGAAACTTGGCAGACATCATTCTAGGCTTAATTCAGTACGATATGCCAAATTTCGTGCAAATCGAAAGATATATAGGGACTTTGGGGCACCATTTACATGAAATCGGACGAAACTATATATGGGAGCTATATCTAAATCTGAACCGATTTACTCAAAACTTGGCAGACATCACTCTAGGCTTAATTCAGTACGATATGCCAAATTTCGTGCAAATCGAAAGATATATAGGGACTTTGGGGCACCATTTACATGAAATCGGAGGAAACTATATATGGCAGGCAGCAACGTACACAGGATTTCATTTCGGGGAAGGCCCGGTAGTACAAAATGAAAAAATTCGCGGTTGCAATCATAAATTTACTGTGAAAAAAATTCATATCGGGGGGGGGGGGGGGGGGGGGGGAGGTGGCCGGGCCCCCAAATGGTATATGCGTACGTCCCTGATGGCAGGTATATATAAATCTGCAGACATCACTCTAGGAACAATTCAGTACGTTATGCCAAATTTCGTGCAAATCGAAAAATATATGTGGACTTTGGTGCACCATTTACATGAAATCGGGCAAAACTATATATGGGAGCTATATCTAAATCTGGACCGATTTTCATGAAACTTGGCAGACATCATTCTAGACCTAAATGATTAGGCTGTACCAAATTTCGTGCAAATCGAAAGATATATAGGGACCGTTTACATTAAATCGGTTAAATATATATATGGGAGCTATATCTAAATCTGAACCGATTTTTCCCAATTTCAATAGGGTTCGTCCTTAGGCCGAATAAGTGACCTATGCCAAATTTCATCCAATTCGGATCATAAATGCGTCCTGTACTTTGTTTACAATTTAACATGGACAGACAGACGGACAGACGGACAGACGGACGGACGGACGGACGGACATGCATAAATCGACTTAAAAAGTGATTCTATGCATATTCTCAAAAGGAACCATGTGTCTATCTCGTTTCCTTTTGCCTGTTACAAACATATGCACAAAGACATAATACCCTGTACCACAGTGTGGTGAAGGGTATAAAAATACCTGAACGGAATCTACGAAATCAAAAATGCACATAATTGGCTTTTACAGTATCGGAAACATAAACACCTGAAATTGAAAGAAAATCGGTAAAGATTTTGGTATGGCTCCCATATATAGTTTCTTCCGAATTTATGTAAATAGAGCACAACACTGCTAATATTGGTCCGATGGTAAACAAAATTTTGCACAGAGTACTGAATAAGGTCCACATTGATGTATGCTAAGTTGTGTTGAAATCGGTTCAGATGTTTATATAGCTTTATAAATGTTGCACCATACTGTCAATGATTGTCCGATTGAGACAATATTTTGCATAGCGTATTGAAGTTACTACAGGTTGATATCCTGAAATCGGATCAGATTTAGTTATAGGTCCCATATATAATTGCGTCCAATTTTTGGTAAATGGTGCAAAAACTCTTAATAATTGACAGAACAGAATTTTGTACGGCATACTGGTTTAACTCCAGTTTGATGTCCGTGAAATTTTTGTGAAATCGGTTCAGTTTTAGATGCAGCTCCCATATATATGTTGGTCTGATTTTATGTAAATGGTGCACCGATGAGCCTACTTCTGTTCGATATACACGAGATACAATTGTGGACAGCGCACTGTGCTGCAGCGTAATAAATGGTATATGCCACGATTGCTCAATTAGGTCCAGATTTACATATAGCTCAACATACATTATTTTGCTCGATTTTATACAAATGGTACACAAAAGAATCCGATTGACATGCAAACTTTCATCGATTTCATGGGTTTAATTGGTTCAAATATCTATGTAGATCACACATTTAGTTTCGCCCAATTCCATTCCATATCTATAAGATAGTATATATATTCGCATGTCTTGTATGCATCCAAAATGGTGAAGGGTATCATATAGTTGGCCCCGTCCGACTTTTGGGCTATTTTTTATGGTTCCCACTGAAAAATAAGTTCATGGAATTACAAAAATACAAAATTAATAAATCCCTCTTACATAATTAATAGGAATTGTTTGTCGTGATATTAATTAGTAATCGTTTCAAATGAACAACATCCACTGTTGTGTGCAAATCAATAATTATGCCCTTGACATTTATAGAAGGCTAGTGGTATCTACTAATTATGCAAATTAAATTGAAATCATTTTTTCAGAATAAATTTCACTTAACGATGAATAGAAAGTAAAACAGTTTAATGCGAACAATTATAAATTACTATCAATTCAGTGGAATGTTAGAACTCACACAATTACATTGAAATGATTAAGTATACAAACATTTGTTTTTATGAACATAGTTTGTGAATCTGTCAGATGGTGATTAATCAATTCAATCCTATTTAAATAATGCTAATAAGCCAATAAAGTTGTTAGCAACAAAGTAATTTCGGTAAATGTCTTTCCTTTTGTTGCTTCGTGGTAAAACAATATGGTAAAACAATTTTTGTTTACAATTGTTAGCCATGTTCGTCTGTATGTTTGTATGCTGAAATCCCCCGCCCCATGGTAGCTATTTTTCAGGTTCCGTACTAATATTCCCGCTACAGTGGCAATAATTTGACATGCCGGGTTATTGGAGTGTGAAAAACATCTGTGACGACAATTTTGCAGACAAAGTTGGACTCCGCTGAACTTAGCAACGCTTTAATTATTGATTTGAATTTCCTTTTTGTCCCCTACCCATATAATTCTATTATATATCTAATCATACATACAAAAGCGGTAAATACACATGCAATAAGCAAAATAATCATCAATCATTGATGTAAAACATCGAGTCACGTTGCATACGCCAAATTGTCAATTATATAACCGTGAGGAAAATTCGCATCATGTTGCTCGTTAAAATTATCAAGTCGTTTACATTCATGTTATGTCATCATAGCATTTGAGCTGTAATTTTTCTTTTAATGCATTATTCAATGCAAATACACGAACGAACAGCGAAATGAATGTATTTGCTGTTGGCTTCTGTTGGTACGTGACATTTTCCCTACACTTCTGTCATTCAAAAACTACTAAGGTGAATTTCATGTTAAGTTCCTCAGTACAAAATTGATTATTTAGTATTTTATTCTGATCAAGAATGTCGAGGAGCTGCATACGGAATGACAAATTTAATATACCCAACAGCTTCCGTTGGATGGTATAAAATGTTCAATATTGGTCCATATTGCAGCATAGTCCCCATATACAGATTCCATCAAGGTATGCGTACATATTTCCCAACATTAACGATTGTTATTTGGCATTCTAGATACACAAATTGTTCGCAGAAAATATATTTTATGCATTGGTAAGAACTTTGGAATCGGAAAATATGAGCGGAGCAGTATTGTAGAGTGGGGTATGATATGGTATTTAAAAAAAAACATACAATTTTCTATGAATATAAAATTGATTAATTTTTGAGACTATAATCATGTGAAAAAGGAATCCCATCCAAACGGGGCTTTCAGAAGAGTTATTTGTTTGCCATTTGATTTGAGTAGATTTATGTAAGTCCGTCCATCCGTCTGTCAAAGTACATTTTTAATCCGAATTGGATGAAATTTGGCACAGTTCATTTAATTGGCCCAATTGAAATTTGGAAAAAATCGGTTCAGATTTAGATATAGCTCCCATATATTTTTGTCCGAATAGTGTGCCAAAGTCCCCATATATCTTTCGATTTGCACGAAATTTGACGAAAAGCACTGAATTGAGATTAGAGTAATGTCTGCCAAGTTTCGTGAAAATCGATTCAGATTTAGATATAGCTCCCATATATAGTCTCGCCTGATTTAATGTAAAAGGTGGACTAATGTCTTTATATATCTTTCGATTTGCACGAAATTTGGCATAAAATAATGTCTGCCAATTGTCGTGAAAATCGGTTTAGATTTAGATATAGCTCCCATATATAGATTCGCCCCGTTTAATGTAAATGATGCACCAAAGCCTCTATATATCTTTCGATTGCACGAAATTTGGCACGAAATTTGGCTCCCATATATATTTTCGTCCGATATAATGTAAATGGTGAACCAAAGTTCTTATATATCTTTCGATTTGCACGAAATTTGGCACAACATACTGAATTGAGTATAGAATATTCTCGGGGTCAAATTTTTTTCTGATTTTATTCGATTCTACACTAATTCAAGAATGCCTCTACAAAATTTCAAGTGCAAATCTCAAAAACACTTGAAGATATAGCCGATTTATTGTTTCAGCATCAAGTGACGGCTAAAGTGCTTCTCAAACTTTAAACGCGTTTTTCTCTTTTGCGAATGGCGGGCACGATAACTCAAAAACTAATAACCCAATCGATTCCAAATTTTTAAACGTTTCTTTGTGAGTGTATAGCTTTTGTATGAACTAGGATAAAGCCAATCGGTGAAGATCTTCCTTATTTTTAAACTTGGTTTTTGGTCAAAAATCGGCGAATTTCGAATAATATTTTTTCAAAGGTCCGCCATTTTGGTAATTGTTGTGCGAAGTCGTTTGTAATTTTCGGTTTCTGATGTTCCAGTATGGAGTTATCATGCCCGCCATCAAAAATAAGGACTTTTCTTTAATTTAAAAAAAAAACAACAACAAACCAATAACGAAAATTTTTTGTAAATTATTTTTCTTCTTTTTTAAATCTTCAAATATATATATATGTACAAAGTTACAAACGTTAACAAGCATTGGTATTGATTTATCAGCCCATTGAAAATCTTGAAAAATTAAAATCGAGAATGGGTGGGGTTCCCTTAAATTTCATGAAAATCGGTTAAGATTTCGATATAGCTACCATATATATTTTCGTCCGAATTTGCACACAATTTGACAGAACGTACTGAATTGAGCCTATAATTATGTCTGCCAATTTTCGTGAAAATCGGTCTAGGTTTAGATATAGATCCCATACGTAGTTTCGTCCGATTTAATGTAAATGGTGCACCAAATTCCCTATATATCCTTCGATTTGCATGAAATTTGGCATAGCATACTGAATTATGTCTATAACGATGTGTTAAATAAAATAAAACGTTTACTTTTCGAAAAGTTGAACATATAGGATGTAGGTGGTATAATATGAAGTTTTTGTATTGTACCCTCTCAAAATTAAGATCATACGAAATGTCAAAAGTTCGCCTCCTGTTGAACCTTCCTGTGGTTTAACACTTCGCCAACAATAATGCTAATTGTAAACATTTTCATTAACAAAGCAACTACAACATCAATGTTTCATAAACATGTCCAGAATGGCAATGCCCTGGTTCAGAATATATTTGAGCAAGGCCACAAGGCATTTATAAAACCTCCCAAGCACATATTTTACAAACAGTAATTTAGTTTCTACAGACACACATACACTCACCCTTGAATATTTCTTAATGATTACGAAATTGTCTCTGCAATATAATAATGGGATGAGGTGAGATTGTGAATAAACGAGCAATATGTCTGCCATACAACATGTTTCGTACTGTGTCGAAGCACATTCGAGCAGTGTCCAAGTGTCCTGTTCCTCTGCAGCCAAACGAAGTACTACAAGACACCTTAATTATACATTGGAGAATGAAAGAACGGAAATCACATTAGACGACATAGGTACGTGTCCGGTCATAGCCACAAGTCAATATTTTGGCTCTTAAGTGTTTGACCAAGCAATTGCTATAAAAATCACGTGAATGTAATTATGTTAGAGATTGTATTTGGTAGATAACAAGCTTCCCCGGAAAGAGTATACTTGTGTGAGATTATGGATGTATACATTTTGAAAAAGACTTTTGTTAAGTTAAGTAAAATTATATATGTTTGGATATATACAAGAAGTGCTCTAAGCATTTTATCGTAACGCATAATAAATTATATACATATGTGCACAATATGTTAAACAAACACACACAATTCTATAATTAAATTTAAAATTTATTCAAAATAGCGGGTCTTTTGGTAATACGTATGGTGTTTGTTATATCATGCACGAAAAATTTGCAGAATTTACTGAAATTTAAAACTAACATTGATAAACGCCATCTATGACCAAATTCGAAAGTCTGTGCATAATTGCATCTGGGGTAACATTTATATAAAATATATTTATATAAAATATATTGTTTGTTTTCACACGTTATTTAAAAGTGAGTCGACATTTTTTGTGGTCTTAAAACGTATGTTCGTTTGTACATTGTACTTTGTAAGTTTGAGCATTAAAAATTCTCATATACGCACTTGCACGTAAAATCGAAGTAAAATTCCTTCGCCGAAAAACAACCACATTAATTTGTTGCGTGACCTACACAGCCACCAACTTGAGCAATTAATTGAAATCCGTCTACAGAGCATTGAACATTTAACGACTGTCTATGCGGTAGAATAACGTCACGAAAGGTCACAGGGAATGTATAGGGATATTTTCATCTTTAAAACTTAACAAAAAAATAAATAAATAAATCACTTAGTTATGTTTGGTTGGGACAGGAATTTTTTTAACCTCTACCATGAGGTGGAAATTTAAAATAACTACATTTGATCGGGGCTTTTATGAGAAAATTAAATACAAAATTGCCAACACACAGTTTGCGGTTTCAAAACAAAACCCAATATTGATCATTTTTTGTACATAATGAAAAGCAATGCGCCTGAAAAACGTGACCAAAATCCCAAAAATACCGATTATTGGGGTGTACCGGAATATGGGAAATAACCCGAAACATGGATCAATGTTGATAATTATTGGCAGTCGTTACAAAAAATATCAAACCAAAATACCCAACAACCTTAAACTACCGAATATTGGGATAACCGCAATGTTTCGGTTATACAAAAACGTGGACAGATATTAACACGTCGTTAAGTTCGGCAGGGCCAAAAATTGTATACCTTCCACCATATGGTGTGCTTGTAATATAAATTATCGACCGGAACCTACAAACCGTTACTGCAAATAATCGGATAGAATATTGTTTATGAACTGGGGAAATTAAATGCCGAAATAAAGACACAAATGTTGAAAAACATTGATAGGGACTTCAAAAACCAGGTATGCTAAAATAACGTAATTATGGTGGGAGAATTTGCTTAAATCTTTAAAATACGTTGCGAACATATTGGGAAATTGCGAACTTATTGGGAAAAAACGAAACAAATTTGCTCTGCAAACAAGTTTGTCACTCACACTCGACGGTCATATCGTTGGAAAATACACACATGTTCAGACAGGAGCTACGTTAAAACTTGAACTTATATTCCAAGAGCCTGCAAAGCAAATCTAAAGACATTCAGTGGCAAATGCTTTTAAAACCTTAAAAAATGTCTGCATAGATGTTTTTCAGCATCCAAGAATGGGGAATGCAAAATTAAATTCATTTTTGTGGGAAAGTGCGATTAAAATCTTCAACATCCTTAAAATGGCGAGGGTCTGATGTACTGCACAAAAAAAAAACCAGTAAGGAAAGTAGTAAAGTCGGGTATATTCTACAAATGTATCCTAAAAGACGTCGCCTTTTCGAAGGAACATTGACATGCAATTGAACGACCTTAAATATCTGATCTTTATCTATATCTAAACCGACTAATATCAATCCCTACACATGTTATTCTGCAACCTATGTACTGTTTAAAATTTATTTGTTTTAAAATTAAAATTTATTGTTTATTTGGTGTACAAGTAACATGAATAAGTTAAAAGTATGCTATATCTTTATCCAAACCGATTTCAGGGAAACTTGCAAGCCATTAATTTATATAAACTTCAGTACATTGTATCAATCGGCACAGCTATGGATTTTACTTAAAATCGGACGAAAATATATATAGGAGATGTATGTAAGTGTAATTCAGCACGTTATGCCAAAATTGGTGCAAATCTCACAATTTTCAGGAACTATTTACCTAAAATCGGGCGAAACTATATATGGGAGCTATATCTAAATCTGAACCGATTTTCATAAAACTTAGAACACATCATTCTAGAGTAAATTCAGTACGCTGTGTCAAAATCCGAGCAAATCGAAGGATATATAGGGACTTTGGTGCACATTTTACAAGAAATCTGACGAAACTATATATGGGAGCTATATCTAAATCTGGTCCGATTTTCACGAAACTTGGCAGACCTCACTCTAGGCTCAATTCAGTATGTTATGCCAAATTTCGTGCAAATCGAAAGATATATAGGGGTTTTGGAGACCCATTTACCTTAAATCGGATGAAACTATATATGGGAGCTATATCTAAATCTCGAACGATTTTCTCGAAATTCGGCACACATAATTCAGTTCTCTACGCAAACTTTCATACGTGATATATAGGAACTTCGGTGCACCATTTACCTTAAGTCGGACGAAACTATATATGGGAGCTTTATCTAAATCTGAACCGATTTTCATAAAACTTAGAACACATCATTCTAGAGTAAATTCAGTACGCTTTGTCAAAATCCGAGCAAATCGAAGGATATATAGGGACTTTGGTGCACATTTTACAAGAAATCTGACGAAACTATATATGGGAGCTATATCTAAATCTGGTCCGATTTTCACGAAACTTGGCAGACCTCACTCTAGGCTCAATTCAGTATGTTATGCCAAATTTCGTGCTAATCGAATGATATATAGGGACTTTGGTGCACCATTTACATGAAATCGGACGAAACTATATATGGGAGCTATACTGAACCGATTTTCTCCAATTTCAATAGGGTTCGTCCTTGGGCCAAATAAGTGACTTCTGCCAAATTTCATTCAAATCGGATTATAAATGCGACCTGTAATTTGTTTACAATTTAACATCAACAGACGGACAGACAGACGGACGGACATGCATAAATCGACTCAGAAAGTGATCCTATGCATATTCTCAAAAGGAACCATGGGTCTATCTCGATTATTTTTGCCTGTTAAAACATATGCCCAAAGACATAATATCCTGTACTTCCTTTCTATAAAATTTTGTAATTATGAAGGTTAGTAATGATATGTAAACTTTTAACTCAATTGACTGAAGCCAACAGCAATGTGTAAGAGCATTCATGCGCATATCTTGATAACCATTTATTCAGTTATGCTTTAAACCACATTTGAGGGTAGATTGTGTAATCCGGCAGTTATGAGAAAAATTAACATTTAATACTCTCGACCATAAGCGTGTTTTTAGTTAGGTATCGATATTGTAATTACATTAACAAATAAAATGAAATACCAAGTTTTGTATATATGGGCAATATTTCCAATTTTTAAACATAACTAAAGTCGAGATTCACCCCCTTTATACGTGTAACTCGGGAATTATTGAAGTATATGAGATTTATGAGATTTATTACATTGAAGTTGTGTCTAAAAAGATATGCAAAAATGTTTTTTTTTTCGATTTGTGACTAAGCCACTCATCCACGGCCTTAGTGCTATATAATTGTACAAGCCAACAAAATGGGGAGTACGTCACCTATGTATCGTTTTCCGAAAATGTATCTGCACTAAGATTTCTGGGACCAAAGTGTTATTTTGTTCGTGAATTTTGTGACTTTATAAACTAATTAACAAAAACATAATTTCAGAGTAGATGTTTCGGGACCTTTTAAATTAATTAATTAGCTTAGGCAAAAGCTCATACACTCCTACTATCTTAAATCGTTTTTCAGAAAAAAAAGTCAAAAAATGATTATATACATCTACTTACCGCCTCATTTTCGCCACATTCGCCTTAAGGTTATCCTACGTTTGTTGTGCTTTTTTCTACTGCTTGCAGATACATTGTTGCCTAAAGTCTATCATAATCCTTTCTTAATATTGTTTGTGGCCATTATGCGAACGGTCATTCGAACAGATTTTATTATTCAATCAATAACAAATCTTTGAAAAGGCATATTGTCGGAGGCAACACTCGATTAACTATGCTAAATGGCTACAAACAAGTGTAACAAAATAAATGGTCATTTATATGCCAGAGTTGTATCATTGGTGCTATTTTGTTATTATTATGGGCGAAAAAAAGAAATATCCATTTGTAAAGATTACAACGTTAGGCGAATGATTAATGGGCCATTCACCGCCACATCTATATAATATGGCTGTGAGGAAAATAACAAATGTTTTGGGGAACAAATCGACAATAAAAATGAAATGAAGTAGCGACGAGAAATTGGTTTGGAATATAATTTGTGCCATTCTAATAATTACCTGGTCTGTGAAATAAAGTAAAACATGACGAAGCATTTTGAAAATACTAAGAAAATACCAATCTCTTTGGCTGGACCATTACCAACTGAATTGACTGTTATTTTGAAATATTAGGTTGGGGAAAAGTAAAAAAAATCTTTGTGCATATGTTTGTAACAGGCAAAAGGAAACGAGATAGACACATGGTTCCTTTTGAGAATATGCATAGAATCACTTTCTAAGTCGATTTATGCATGTCCGTCTGTCTGTCCATGTTAAATTGTAAACAAAGTACAGGTCGCATTTATTATCCGAATTGGATGAAATTTGGCATACGTCTGTTATTTGGCCCAAGGACGAACCCTATTGAAATTGGGAAAAATCGGTTGAAATTTAGATATAGCACACATATATATTTTCGTCCGATTTAAGGTAAATGGTGCACTAAAGTCCCTAAATAGCTTTCGATTTGCACGAAATTTGGTACAGCCTACTGAATTAAGTCTAGAATGATACGTGAAAAGTTTCGTAAAAAACGGTTCAGATTTAGATATAGCTCCCATAAATATTTTCGTCCGATTTAAGTTGAATGTTGCACCAAAGTCCCTATAAAACTTTCGATCTGCCCGAAATTTAGGACAGCGTACTGAATTGAGCCTGGAACGACGTGTGATAAATTTCGTGAAAATCGGTTCAGATTTAGATATAGCTCCCATATATATTTTCGTCCGATTTAAGGTGAATGTTGCACCAAAGTCCCTATAAAACTTTCGATCTGCACGAAATTTTGCACAGCATACTGAATTAGGTCTAGAATGGTGTGTGTTAAGTTTCGTGAAAATCGGTTCAGATTTAGATATAGCTCCCATAAATATTTTCGTCCGATTTAAGGTAAATATGAACAAAAGTCCGAATGTATTTTTCGATTAAAACGAAATTTGGCATAACGTACTGAGTCTAGAATGATGTGTGCTAAGCTTCATGAAGATCCGTTCAAATTTAGATATATCTCCCATATATATGTTCGTCCGTTTTTACATAAATGGTGCACCAAACTGCTAATATTTGTCCGATTAACACGAAATGTTGCACAAAGTATCGAGTTGAGACTTGAATGACGTTATTGGGTATTGTAGATATTGGTGCAGATCCAGCCATAGCTTCCTTATGTATTTCGAACCGATGTCTGATTGAGATTAAATTTTTAACAGTGCAGCGTACCGAATAGCGTGTACCAATTTTGCTATAAATCATTTTTCATAAATTTTGTGCCATGGTACGCGCGAATTGAATTAAATTTATTATAGGTTGCAGAAAGACATGAGTATTTTCCTTCGAGGGAACATAGACATACAATTGTAAGTATACATATGTACAATACACCCAAGTGGTGAAGGGTATCATATAGTCGGCCCAGTCCGACTTTACTACTTTCCTTATTGGTTAATCATTAAACAAATTTTGCAATGCAAGAAAAAAATGACAATCGTTTGGTGCCAAGTACGGTCTGTATGGCGGATGCATTAAAAAAAATTAAAAATTATTCGATATTTTGGTAGTTTGGGACACGTTTTACACCGATTTGGTTCTAATTTGATATTGGTACAGCTCCCATATAACCATCGGTATTTTTAAGAACTTCCGGTGAATAATAAACTTATTTGCGGACATAATACCCCAAAAAATGTCCCGTTTAATTTTGGTTAAGTTGAAGCTCCTACCCCAGTTTTCCAACCTGCGTGTCTGTAATTTGGAATCCTCGTTTTTCGGAGTATGTACAACCACAATCACATAATGTAATAACACTGTCACATATCAAGGCTCCGTTCAATATAAATAATTTTGAATACGCAGCACTTGATCCCGGTCCAATTTTACTAGTTTTATGTTCGTTAGTTGATTTTAGCACCTTGAAAAGCGTTTCGATAATACTATATTATTTACTTCTCAAATTAATATTTTCTGTATGACTCTGAAATGCTAGTTATCTGAGTTGACCCTTCAGATTATGTCCTTCAGATTATCGGTATAGATATCACATCCAATTTCAAGTAACTGAAAATAAATTTTTAACAGGAAGGAACATACCATTTGATCTATCGTTTTACTATTTTTTATACCTTTCCTGAAATTTAGGAAATGTTTGTAAATTTTGTATTCAATGTTACCTAATAAAATAATATGACGTTTAAAAACCTCACCAGTACATTGGATAAAATACACAAAATTTCCTATGTGTTCATGTTTGTTGTTTTGTGGTTTTGATGATGACATTTGAAATGTCTTTTTTACGTGTTGTAGTAAGCTGTTGATTTGTTGATGTGTAGAAGAAATTTAAAATTCATAGGATGTTATAACTTTTTATCAGCAATGAAGTGTGTTTTTTTTTTTTTTTTTTTTTTGACAAACAAATAAGAAAGATCTAAGTCAGGCCGACCTTATTACACCCTCGACCACGTGGTGAACATTCAAGATACCTTTAATCGGTTGGGACCTTTATATGGGCAAATTTTAATAATATTCCAAAATACAGACACTTATGTTGGAATACTGGGATAATGACTTTCAAATACTGAAAATAAAACGGGACATTGGTATAGGGGCTATTTTGAAACATTAATCCGTATTCATGGGAATACGTTTTTTATACCCTTCACCACACTGTGGTACAGGGTATTATGTCTTTGTGCATATTTTTGTAACATGCAAAAGGAAAAGAGATAGACACATGGTTCCTTTTGAGAATATGCATAGAATCACTTTTTAAGTCGATTTATGCATGTCCGTCCGTCCGTCCGTCTGTCTGTCCATGCTAAATTGTAAACAAAGTACAGGTCGCATTTATTATCCAATTTGGATGAAATTTGACACAGCGTATCATAACTATAGACGCACCTTTAATTCAATTGGTATGTTAGTTGACAAATAAAATGGACCCATTAAGTTATTGTTCACAATAAAACGATCAAAAACACATATTATTCAACAAAAATAATTAATTTATTCTTTATGGTTTCGCCGAATTCTGCACTTTCAAAATTGCTGGTGTTGCATAACTATAGACGCACTTTTACAAAATTAGAAAAATTTATTTTTTAAAACTTAAATAAAATAAAATAACTTTTATAAATAATGGGTAGGGCCTCCCTTATTTTGAATAAGTTCAAAAATTTTATCCATCACACTGTTGATCAAAATTATTCGCAAGTCTTCATCGATTGACCGCCATTCATCGATAATCACTTCTTGGAAATAAAATAATGTTTGGTATTGGCGGTTTTCTGCATAGACACGACGAGTCAAGATTCCACACATGTTCTCGATCGGATTCTGGTCGGAAATTTTAATATTTTTTAATTTTAACCATACTTGAGTACGGCGACTTTTATGAACTGGCGCGTTGTCCTGCTGAAAAACGAGTCCTTGATTGTTGCTGCTTTCCCAAAATTGCAATAATTTGTCTTCCAAGACTTGAACGTACTCCATTGAATTCATCCGACAACATGGAAATGTCAAATAAAGCATTCCGTGGCTATAAAATGCTCCCAAGGCCATTAAGGAACCGCCACCGAAATATCGCATTAAGAAATAACGATATTTAGGTAACCGCCACCTTGGGGGCATTTTATAGCCACGGAATGCTTTATTTGACATTTCCATGTTGTCGGATGAATTCAATGGAGTACGTTCAAGTCTTGGAAGACAAATTATTGACATTTCGGGAAAGCAGCAACAATCAAGGACTCGTTTTTCAGCAGGACAACGCGCCAGTTCATAAAAGTCGCCGTACTCAAGTATGGTTAAAATTAAAAAATATTAAAATTTCCGTCCAGAATCCGATCGAGAACATGTGTGGAATCTTGACTCGTCGTGTCTATGCAGAAAACCGCCAATACCAAACATTATTTTATTTCCAAGAAGTGATTATCGATGAATGGCGGTCAATCGATGAAGACTTGCGAATAATTTTGATCAACAGTGTGATGGATAAAATTTTTGAACTTATTCAAAATAAGGGAGGCCCTACCCATTATTTAAAAAAGTTATTTTATTTTATTTTAGTTTTAAAAAATAAATTTTTCTAATTTTGTAAAAGTGCGTCTATAGTTATGCAACACCAGCAATTTTGAAAGTGCAGAATTCGGTGAAACCATAAGGAATAAATTAATTATTTTTGTTGAATAATATGTGTTTTTGATCGTTTTATTGTGAACAATAACTTAATGGGTCCATTTGATTTGTCAACTAACATACCAATTGAATTAAAGGTGCGTCTATAGTTATGATGTATATATTTAACACGAAATTTGGTACAGCCTAATCATTTAGGTCTAGAATGATGTATGCCAAGTTTCGTGAAAATCGGTCCAGATTTAGATATAGCTCCCATATATAGTTTCGTCCGATTTCATGTAAATGGTGCACCAAAGTCTCTATATATCCTTCGATTTGCACTAAATTAGGTATAACGTACTTAATTTGAGCCTAGAATTATGTCTGCCAAGTTTCGAGAAAATCGGTCCAGATTTAGATATAGCTCCCATATATAGTTTCGTCCGATTTCATGTAAATGGTGCCCCAGAGTCCCTATATATCTTTCGATTTGCACGAAATTTGGCATAACGTACTGAATTGGGCCTAGAATGATGTCTGCCAAGTTTCATGAAAATCGGTCCAGATGTAGATATAGCTCCCATATATAGTTTCGTCCGATTTCATTTAAATGGTGCACCAAAGTCCCTATATATCTTTCGATTTGCACGAAATTTGGTATAACGTACTGAATTGAGCCTAGAGTGATGTCTGGCAAGTTTTGAGAAAATCGGTTCAGATTTAGATATACCTCGCATATATAGTTTCGTCCGATTTCATGTAAATGGTGCCCCAAAGTCCTTATATATCTTTCGATTTGCATGAAATTTGGAATAACGTACTGAATTGAGTATAGAATGATGTATGCCAAGTTTCGAGAAAATCGGTCCAGATTTAGATATAGCTCCCATATATAGTTTCGTCCGATTTAATGTAAATGATGCATACATCTTTCGATATGCACGAAATTTGGCTTGGAGTACTGAATTTAGTCCAGAATGATGTGTGACAAGTTTTGTGAAAATCGGTTGAGATTTAGATACAGCTCCCTTATATTATAGATTGATTTTAATTAATTGACATACCAAGGAATCATTAGGATAGGAACAAAACCTACTGAAATTCGTATAACCTAACCTGTGACAAGTTTCGTTGGAATCGGTTCATATTTGGATATAGCTTCCATATATATTTTCGTCCGATTTGAAGTAAATGGTGTATCAAACTCCTCATGTTTGTCAGATTGTCTGAAATGTTGCTGAATGTACAAAATTGAGCATAGAATTATGTAGATCTAGGTAGATTCACATTTAGATATATATATATATATATATATATCACATAGTTAATTTCATCCAATTTCATGTTAATAGTCCTGTTTAATATACCCATAGTTGTGAAGGGTATCATATAGTCGGCCCCGTCCTACTTTACTTCTTTCCTTACTGTTTTTTTTTTTTTTTTTTTTTGTTCACCAGTAATCTCAATTATCGTCACTTCGAAAAGAAAATTCTGATAAAAATGTATTAATACCGAATTTTGCACGTAGGATGTGTTATGTCCAAAAAAAGATCCCTATTGTTTGTGGTAATAATCTGTTAATATTTAGCTGATGAAATGGACCAAAAACTTTATTTTTGTCTGTTTTTCTGGTAGCTCTAGAGGCCACAATTTATTTAAATATTTATTTACCTTATGACAACCCTTATTATTTACCACCATATATTTTAAATCCTTATTAAGAGTAAAGGTGTGTCCATACAGCTATTCTTAGAGCAGAATCTGAATGGCGACTAAGTTTATTTAATCTATGATTGATTGGGTTGCGATTTTTATGTGGTGGTTATAATTTGGATACCCTCCACCATAGGTACACTGACAGATACTTGAAATGGAAATGTAGGGAACATACCAAAAAGTGGACCTATACCGATAATTCTACAAATCAAATTGCAGCAATTTTTAATGGAACCCCAAAGCGTGGACTGATACTAATAACGCATGGTAGAATATACAATCGTCAAACTACTGCAATTTAGATTACAAAGTTAGATTACATAGTGTACGAATTATCGAATATTTGCGGTTATAATTATATGAGGGCTAAGTCTAATTAATGACCTACATATGTCAATTTCGAACCCAATATTTTTGTTTGGTGTCTCAATTCTTTCCTATATAATATAATTATATGGGGGAGAAGCCTAAATACTGACCGATATAATTCATTATTGTCAGTTTCGAGCTTTTTATCATGATTTCCTTAGAAAACGGAATGATTACGACCGATGGCAAAGGTTCGACTTTTTTTATCATGATTTCCTTAGAAAGCGAAATGATTACGACCGATGGCAAAATCGTCTTAGAATCGTCGTAGACCTATGGGCCTATATTTATTATTTTTAGTGAAGAAATTTGGTAACCAACACATTGTACCAAATGTCAGTGAATTCGGTTTAAAACGCACTTAAACCCCCAAATACCGTAAATTGGGGGTACCGTTATATGGGGGCTACCAGAAACAGTGGACCGATATTTATAATTTTTAGTGGAGACATTTGGTACCAAAAAGAACCCAACGTACCAAATTTCAGCGAATTCGGTTGAAAAGCGCACTCAAGAACCCCAAAATATTGAAAATTAGGCGATACCCTTATATGGGGGCTATGCCGATACTTGACCAACTTGACCTGCCTTCAGACAAAATACAACTCTATACCAAATTTTGGCGATCTGTCTCAATTCCTTCAGAAGAGAGCGTGATTACAGCATACGGTCGGACGAACTTTGCTAAATCGGCTTAAAATTTTACCCTGATTAAGAATATATATACTTTATAGGGTCGGAAATGAATAATTCAATGGGTTTTAAACGGAATGACAAAATTAATATACCCTCCATACTATGGTGGAGAGTATAAAAATTGGTAATTTTCTCTATATATGAATTTTAGGCTTTAAGAACCTCTTATACCAAATTACTGCCACATCGCTGGGAGCTATACCAAATCTTTAACCGGTAATGAAAATCAGTGTTAGGAAGATTTGCACCACAATAGTGTAGTCCGGGTAGTCAACATACGATGGTAAAAGTTTTATAATCTTTGATAATTTTTCGTAAGGAGATTCTCTACTTAATGCGAATCTAAAATACACAATTACAGCCAATTTGGTTTAAACTCGCTTTTCTACTTAGTGAGAAGCAAATATATAAAATATCTGGTTGCTACCCTAAAGGGGGATACAAGTTGATCATAATATATATCGATGTGATGCAAAGGGAATAAACATTTTAATATACACTCTACCTTGGTGAAGGGCATTAAAATTGAATAATTTTCCTAAAACAACACCAAATTTTAAAACATTTTATGATAATACCATAAGATATGTTACAACACCTTGGATAAAAAAATATATTTAATTACAAGCATTGTAATTGCGTAGACACATAAACATTCATATAACCACAAGCAAAATTTCCAGTCGGTTAAAAATCTTCATATATGTTGTGAAGAATTTGCGAAGATTACATTTTAAAAGTTTCGTTTTTACGTGTCATGGTAACATGTTGATTTGTTTACTTGTGTTGATGCTTAACATTCAAATGCCATAACTTCATAAGGGCACCGAAACGTGTTTAAAACAGACCCAAAATGTACAATCCGACCCATTTGATGGAAGATGAAAATGTGTGAACATGTATTCATTATTGGAGCAATGCTGCAAGGTATTGTAATAAAATCCGCTACAACTCTGCATGAAAGGATGTGTTTATGTTTAACAATTTAACTTTAAGTGTGTATCATTTTTTTTCATAAGGCTCTTGTGATACCAGGAATTACTTTGGGTGCGTTTGAATGAAATTCATATCTCATACCATATGTGAAATAATTTATAGTCTTCTAATTGTGTCCCCATTAACTGTAAAAACAAAATAAGTCTTCGAAAGAAAATCAATTCAGATTGCAGTTGTCGCTAGTTATGTATTAACAAGTTAGAACGTCGTGGTATTCAGTCGGGCTGAATTTTTTATACCCTAAAGCACATGGTGTGCATTCAAAATTCCCTAAATCGGTCGGGATCATTATATGGGGATTATGTTATTGCATTGTGTACTTGTGTGATATTTATACTGTGAAAAAATAATGTTCCAAACTAATGTAGGGACTTCGACATACCGAAAATTTGCAGGGGAATGTATTTTTAAATAATTAATTCAGGAAATTATTAACCAGAAATCCTATGTGCCAAATGATAGCCACTTTGATGAAAAACTGTGGGGGCTATGCCAAACCATTCACTTATATACACAATTATCCACAAAAATCTGCTTAACCCTTCAATATCCCGGAATGCCAATTTACGGTCATTAAAATGAGGAAATGCGTCAAAATATTAAAAAAAAACTGACAATTATTGAAACAGTCTTCTAGAAAGTAAAGTCGACTATATGATACCCTTCTCCACATGAGATGTTTATATGTACAATATCCTGTAGTTAGAACAGACATAGCATCTTTGCAGGACCATTGAAATGGAATCGGACAAAATTAAATGTGTGAACTACATAGATAATTGAACTATGAAAAACTTCCATGCCAATCGGGCCGACTTAGGTTCTTTGGTGGAACATTTACATAAAATCAGACTAAAATATGTATAGGAGTTATATCTAAATTTATACCGATTTCAACTTGCCCCAATTTCAGTACGCTGTGCAAAATGTTGTCTCAATCGGATAAACCTTGGCAGTTTGGTGCACCATTTATTTTAAATAGGACGAAAATATATATGGGAGCTATATCAAAATCTACATTGATTTCAACAAATCAGGGCCTGTGCAAAATTTAGTCTCAATCGGACCCAGCTTGGTAGTTTGGTGCTCCATTTACATTAAATCGGAAGGACATTTATATATGGACATATATAAGTGATTTGCGCAAGCTTTCATCCAATTCGGGTCATAAATGCGACCTGTACATTGCTCACAAAAATATATGGAAGGTTGGACGGACATACATAAATGAAGTTAATAAGTGAATCTCCATAAGATTCGACTTTTGTTATTTTACACAAACAAATATTAATCGTTAGTTGGTCTGATTGCCTTCAGCACGCAACCTCAAGCAAAATTTCCAAGCCACCAGCGCTATATTTCCACTCTCTAAAACCAGTTAGGAAAGTAGGAAAATCGGGCTGGGCCGACTATATGATACCTTTCACCACTTTGGTTATATTCTACATATATATCCTAACAGACGACGCGTCTTTGTTATATATCTATATCTGAACCGATTTCAGGGAAACATTCTAGACTTAATTCAGTACGCTATGCCAAAATTCGTGTAAATTAAAAGATTTCCAGGAACTTTGGTGCACCATTTACCTAAAATCGGGCGAAACTATATGGGAGCTATATCTAAATCTGAATTGATTTTCATGAAACTTAGCACACATCATTCTAGACTTAATTCAGTACGCTATGCCAAATTTCGTGCAAATCGAACGATATATAGGGACTTTGGTACATCATTTACCTTAAATCGGACGAAGATATATATGGGAGCTATATCTAAATCTGAACCGATTTCCACGCACCTAGGAACACATCAATCATGACTTAAATCAGTACGCTATGTCAAATTGCGTGCAAATCGAAATATATATATGGACTTTGGTACACCATTTACCTTAAATCGGACGAAAATATATTTGGGAGATATATCTAAATCTGAACCGATTTTCACGAAAATTAATACACATCATTATAGACCTTATTCATTACGCTGTGCCAAAGTTCGTCCAAATCGAAATATATATAGGGACTTTGGTACACCACTTACCTTAAATCGGACGAAAATATATATGGGAGCTATATCTAAATCTGAACCGATTTTCATGAAACGTAGCACACATTATTATAGACGCAATTCAGTACGCTATGCACAATTTCGTGCGAATTAAAAGATTTCCAGGGACTTTAGTGGACTATTTACCTAAAATCGGGCGAAAATATGTATGGGAGCTATATTTAAATATTTTCACGAAACTTTACACACACCATTCTAGACTTAATTCAGTACGCTGTGCCAAATTTCGTCTAAATCGAAAGATATATAGGGACTTTGGTACACCACATACCTTATATCGGACGATAATATATATGGGAGCTATATCTAAATCTGAACCGATTTTTCCCAATTTTAATAGGGTTCGTCCTTGGGCCAAACAATTGAGCTGTGCCAAATTTCATCCAATTCGAATCATAAATGCGATCTGTACTTTGTTTACAATTTAACATGGACAGACAGACAGACGGACGATCGGACGGACATGCATAAATCGACTCAGAAAGTGATTCTATGCATATTCTCAAAAGGAACCATGGGTCTATCTTGATTATTTTTACCTGTCATAAACATATGCACAAAGGCATAATACCCTGTACCACAGTGTGGTGAAGGGTATAAATATCGGAATACGCAAACCAAATATTTGGGTATAACTCCCACACCCGAGTACATCCGACAATGTAAGAGATATCGATTTAAAGGTCGACCACTAATCTTGAATTGAATATATACGCCATAGTATTTACAATTTTTCGCATTCCATTTGACCCGCTAAATATTGTCGATCTTCATCAAAGTAGTCATGCTCATTCCCTGGCTTGTCATTACCATAAGTTCGATCGATTTTTATACATGGTAAGTACTTCAAATTTAATTTTTATAGGCTAATCCCATTTAAAGCGATGTAAATTTTCCAGGATGCCTTAAAACCATTTAATGGTAGAACGATTAAAATGAATATATATTTTTAAGTGCAACTTTGCATTTGCCGCAACATCAGACTTTAACGACCACAGACAGCTGTTGTTGCAAAACAGACACAGACAAACGCCAATAAATGTCTGGTCTAAGTATTCGAACATCCAAATAAGCGTACAAGTAGTGTACCAGCATGTGGCCATAGATTGAATCTTGTTAGTACGAGTAAGATAGATACATAGATTGAATGATGATGGATGGATATAACAAGCTTAACACTTGAATACTTAAGCAGTTTCCTCTTCTTTCAAATAGAAGAAGACATTAAGTGCCACCCCACCCCCGTCAAAATGTTATGGCAGCAACTAAGCTGTTATTGAAGATTCAAGTGTGTTGCTTGATTGTTGAAGAGGTTCTGTTGCTAAACTTGAACAAAAAAAAAAAGAAAAACAAAACTTTTTCCTTTTCAAGAGTGTCTGGTGAATGCAAAAATGCAATTATGAAATAGTTTAAACTTGGCACAATCTATCTCAAAAATAACAAATTGGAAATAAGTTTCCTCTCCAATGAATCTTTGTTGGGTAGAATTCCAATTTGAATTAAGGAAGAAAGAATAAAATGAATTTGAGTGAATCTTTTTTCAGTAATAAATTAAGAAATTATTTTGAACTATTTTCAAATAGGAGCTATTTGCTGGCAATAATGCGTACGTAAGTTGAATAGCTTTCGATAAACAGTATTTAAATTCGTAACAAATGGTGCGGTGAACACAGAAAAAGTTAGTAAATGTTACACAAAAAAATGGTATACACAAATCAAAGTAAAGCTACTTTGATGTGAAAATTCGTATAGGACCATCAAAATACCTTAATGACCCGTGGCCTTCATGTGGAGGTACAAAAATCGTTGTAAATGGAGCGTATTAACGCTATATCATATCAAGGACATATACTGACAATTAGCTCCTGAGGAAGCCGAAGATCAATAGATATTTATAGTTATTGCTAGGAGGATGTGATGAAATTAAGGACCTTATGTTGGAATATGATGCATTGGTCAAAATATAATGTAATTTTAATAATATAAGCCCTCCAACAACACTTTGCGGTTTTGGATATGAAAAATTCCTACTGGATTGAAAAACGTTGGTGAGTACATGAAAATCTTAGGAAAAAATCGTTATAGCTCAAAGTTCGGAGATATGGCGGTATTATTGTTATTTTTTCTGACGACATTATTATACATGAAGAGATTACCTCATATCTTCATTTGTAGCTATTGTACGTATATCTTATATACACTTCACCACTGGACCCATAGTTCCCTTTGTGAATGTGCATATGCATGTCCATCTGTCCGTCTGTTGATGTTAAACCAGTAAGGAAAGTAGTAAAGTCGGACGGGGCCGACTATATGATACCCTTCACCACTAGGTGTATATTAAACAGGACTACTAACATAAAATTGGATGAAATAAAATATGTGATATTTATCTAAATGTGAATTTAACTAAATCTATCCATAAACATGTCATTCGTTTGTTACAATGCACTATGGCTATGGCTACAATGCACTATGGCCATCAACAACTTTTGAAAAATGTTATGTTGGAAAAATGACATTTTGCCGCTAAAATGGCAATATATAGTTCGTCCGATTTTAAGAAAATTGTGCACCAAATTTGTTATGTTTGTCCGACTAATATAACATCTTGCGCAATGTATGAAATTGAGACTAGAATGACGTTATTACGTTTTCGTGAAATTTGTGCAGATGCAGGCATAGTATCCACACATTTTTTCGACCGACTTCATGTTTATTATGCACCAAATAATCTGCGCAATTGACAGGGAATTTTGCATAGATTTCAAAATGTCGTGTGCATGATTTCATGACCCCATTTTCGGGGTATTTTTTTTTTTTTTTTGTTTAATTCGATTCTACACTAATTCAAGAATGTCTCTACAAAATTTCAAGTGAAAATCTCAAGAACTCTTGAAGATATAGCCGATTTATTGTGTCAGCATCAAGTGACGGCTAAAGGGCTTCTCAAACTTTTGCGAATGGCGGGCACGATAACTCAAAAACTAATAACCCAAACGATTCCCAATTTTTACACGTTTCTCTGTGAGTGTATAAATATCGTATTAACTAGGATAAAGCAAATCGGTGAAGATCTTCCTTATTTTTTAACTTGGTTTTTGGTCAAAAATCGGCGATTTTCCAAAAATATTTTTTCAAAGGTCCGCCATTTTGGTAATTTTAGAGCGAAGTCAAGCGAAGTCGAAATCATACGAGAGCCAGGCATGTACTCTTTCTAACACCGTTGGAATTTTTGGATTCCGATGTTCCAGTGAGGAGTTATCATGCCCGCCATCAAAAATAAGGACCTTTCTTTAATTACAAAAAAACAACAACAAAGCAATAACAAATTTTTTTTGTAAATTATTTTTCTTCTCTTTTAAATCTTCAAATATATGTGTGCAAAGTTATAAACCTTAACAGGCATTGGTATTGATTTACCAGCCCAGCACTTGGTTGATGTCGGTGTATAACTAACTGCACCTTACAAAAATGATTATAAGAACATCTCATGTATATGTCCAAAATGGTCGGCCCTGTCCGATTTTTGAGCTTTCATTACTCGTCCGAATGAGGATTTTTGTAGAAAATTTTAACCCAATAGATATTGGTCACTCTCCCTTATCACCATCCTCCATTCTAGTTCATATATGCTTAATCAAAAAGGCAAGGTTCTCTTTGTTGGACTTTACAGTAATTTCATAATTTTCATTTATTGTTCAAAAATTCTCTTTCAAACCCACAACTAAATTGTTATTCTCTATGACTTATAAATTACACCATTCAACATTCAAGACATTCCCAACTTACTTTTTGCCACTACACACTATTTCAAGAATGGTCATTCATGCTCAGCATTGCATTGCTTGGCAGAAAAATTGATATTTATTGGCATTTTGTTAAGGGCGTGTTGTTGTTGTGAAGTGCACAATGAAGGTCCCCGCCAATGCACATTCCATTGTTCCATTGCTTCCTGATATTTGATATCATTTTCTCAGTTTTCTTGCTAATTGGAGTTTGATTTTCATTTTCAGAAAAGGATATGTGTGGAAGTGATGGAAAAAATAAGAAATTTAAAATGCCATTACAGTGAAAAAACGTGCATTTAATATTAAAGATTAATCTCAAAAAATTTCAAAGATTTTCTATGATTAAATGGTCTTTCAGTTCGAAGTTTCGAAATTTAAGAGATAATAAACAGGAAAACAGAAATATCCAAGACATACCATAATATCATTCTAGAGTAATTCACTGTTATAGCGATCCCCTAACATTACGACATCGTTTATATTGAACAAGTTGTCCTTTGATTAAAATTAACCATAGTCATGGATTTTTGACATCGTTTGTACTAACGTGTGACATACTTCGAACGGTCCAATGACGCTGTGTAACTATCGCTATTTATGACACTTAATTTTTCACAAGACACTCGATGAGAGTACATACACCATCACATTGGTAGTCGGCTATTGTGTGTTTGCAATCTTTGAAGCTAATATCAACTTCATACGAATGCAGCTGTTAAGAGAAGACAAATATTTACGTTTGTTTTTGGTAACATATTGGCTTCAACTTAATTTGAAATCAAAATACATATATTTGTGGAAGTGTATTTTTCTTGTTTCAACTCAAACTCATGTAAGCATGTAAATTGTGTTGGTGCGCTCCTGTAAATATAACCAAAAACCAGTAAGGAAAGAAGCAAAGTCGGACTGGGCCGACTATATGATACCCTTCACCACTTTGGGGATTTTCTACATATGCATCTTTACAGATGTCGTCTTTTCGAAGGAACATTGACATGAAATTGAACGAACTTAAAAATGCGATCTATAAGTAAAAATGCGATTTATAAGTAAACCGACTAACATCAATGCTAACACATGCCATCCTGCAATCTATTCCATACTTTGTAAATAGACTTTAAGCGAACTGTACGCACGCAATTTGCTATGCTTCACTGTTTAAAATGTAATGTCATTCAAGCGTCCATTGATTATTTGGTTTACAATCAACATGAATAGGTCGAAATTATATAAGGAAGCTATGCTATACCTAAATCTGAACCGATTTCAAGGAAACTTGCTCGAGATTAAATTATATATTTATTTTAGTACGTTTTGCCAATCGGTCTAGCTATGTGTTTTTAGTACACCTTTTACTTCAATTCGGACGAAAGTATTTATAGGAGCTATATGTAAATCTGAACCAATTTCAAGAAAACTTGACACACGAAAGGTTATAGCAACTTCAGTACATTGTTCAAAATTGTGTGCGGGTCGACCAATCTATGGTAAATCGGACGAAAATATATATATTGTAGCTATATCTAAATCTGAACCGATTTTCACAAAAATTAGCACACATAATTCTAGACCCAATTCAGTACCCTATGCCAAATTTCGTGCAAATCGAAATATATATATACCTTAAATCGGACGAAAATATATATGGGAGCTATATATAAATCTGATCCGATTTTCTCGAAACTTGGCACACGTCATTCTTGACCTAATTCAGTACTTTATGCCAAATTTCGTGCAAATCGAAAGCTATATAGGGACCTTGGTGCCCCATTTACCTTAAATCGGATGAAAATATATAAGGGAGCTATATCTAAATCTGGACCTATTTTCACGATACTTAACATACATCATTCCGGACCTAATTCAGTACTCTGTGCCAAATTTCGATATCATTCGATTTGCACGACATTTGTTGGACCATTAACCTTAAATCGGACGAAAATATATATGGGAGCTATATCTGAATCTGAACCGATTTTCTCGAAACTTGGCACACATCATTCTGCACCTAATTCAGTACTCTATGCCAAATTTCATGCAAATCGAATGATATATAGGGACTTTGATGCACCATTTACATTAAATCGGAAGAAACTATATATGGAAGCTATATCTAAATCTGTACCGATTTTCTCGAAACTTGTTCAGTACCCTATGCCAATTCAGTACCCTATGCCAAATTTCATGCAAATCGAATGATATATAGGGACTTTGGTGCCCCATTTACCTTAAATCGGACGAAAATATATATGGGAGCTATATCTAAATCTAAACCGATTTTTCCCAATTTCAATAGGGTTCGTCCTTGGGCCAAATAAGTGCCAAATTTCATCCAAATCGGATCATAAATGCGACCTGTACTTTGTTTACAATTTAATATCTACGGACGGACAGACCGGCGGACATGCATAAATCGACTCAAAAAGTGATTCTATGCATATTCTCAAAAGGAACCATGGGTCTATCTCGTTTCCTTTTGCCTGTTACAAACATATGCACAAAGACATAATACCCTGTACCACAGAGTGGTGAAGGGTATAAAAATATGAAAATTTTCATTGCAGAAAACAAATCTTATATGCGATTTTCCCTGGAGGCTGTGCCTGAGGGGGACCAATATAGATTGCATCGCGATGTGCTATGCCTAGCATCTTTGGATCGCGCCCCTACTATGAAGGAATACGGCTATTTGTATATAAATCTAAAATAACAAATCAGTTAACTATTATAATATAAATCCGTAAGAAAAGTAGTAAAGCCTAACCGGGCCGACTAAATGATACCCTTCATCACTTTAGGTAAAATCAACAAAAGCATACTAACAAAGTGGAATTTGTGAAGGACATTGACATCGAAATGGACGAACTTAAATATGTAATTCCTTTCAATATATGAGCCCACTTGAATCAATCCATATTCAATCTATGCTAAATTCTGACAAACATAAGTAGTTTGGTGCGCCATTTACTAAAATTGGACGCTAATATATATACATAGATGTATTATATTAATCTGAACATATACTAACAAAACTTGACGCATGTTAGACTATACTAACTTCAGTACATGGTAGCAAATTGTGTGCCAATCGGCCCAACTTTGACTCTTTGTCGCACCATTAACATAAAATTGGACAAAAATATATATGGGGGCTACATCTAAATCCGAACTGATTTCAGGAAAACTTGAAACACGCCAGGCCATACTACCATCAGTACGTTTTCCAAAATGTTGTGGCAATCGGCCTATCATTGTGTCTTTGGTACATCATGAGTTGACTGAATTCAGTTAGAGAGCTACAACTAAATCTGACCCAATTTCAGCAAAACCTAACACACAAGAGGCTACATTACCACCAAAGCGTTTTGTGGCAATCCGCCATATTTTCGGTCATTGGTGACTAATTTAAATCTGAACCAATTTCAACGAAATTTTCTACACAGTAGCTTATAGCAACTTCAGGACGTCGTACAAAATTTCGCAAATTTCCATACCGATTCCAGCAAAACTTGACAGTCGCCAGGCTATATTAACATCAGGAACCAATTTCAACAAAACTTTCTACACAGTAGGTTATACTTACTTCAGAACGTTCGTATCAATCGAATTAGCTTTGGTTCTTTAGTGCAATTTACTTAAAATCGGATGATACTATATATGAGGGGCTATATTTAAATCTTAACCGATTCTCAAGAAACTTCGTTCTAGACTCAATTCAGTACGCTATGCCAAATTTCGTGCAAATCGAAATATACATAGGGACTTTGGTGCACTATTTACTTTAAATCGGACGAAAAAATATATGTAGTGCCAAATTTCATCCAATTCGGATCATAAATGCGACCTATACTTTGCTGTTTATTTTTACAAGTGGACTTGTTACAGCTTTTTAGGTTCATATATCTAAAAAAGTTATTCTAGATAGTTTCAGTAACGTTAAAGATACATCTTAAAACAAACAATACCTAGTATAAACTATTCATACAGACACATACATATTTGACAGGGATATAGCAAGTACATGCAGCTCTCAACATAAAGATAGAAACAAACACATATTCAGCTCGTCTATCTTTTCAGATGTACCAAAAACCCTAGAGAAGGTGTGAAACTCATTCATTCAGCCAATAAATTGAATGACAGTAACAAACACATTTTTCAGGTAAAAAGAAAAATTCATGTCACTTTGAGTAATGTGACACTCACACACACACATACCCAAGAGAATGCTGATGCGGAAAGTGAATGGAATTTTTGCATATAAAAGATAAAGAAGAAGTATTCCCTTCAAAATACTTTCATAGTATCAGTGGGCGTAGGAATACAACAGGACTCTTGGTTATTAAGGAGAGGAGTAAGCTAAATATTTTCAAATATGTTAAGACTTTGTCAGAATGGAGTTTTTATCAAACATCAACAACAAATATTCTATACTTTAATATATTAAACTGTAAGATACCAAGAGGCAAACATGAAATATTACATATGAATAAGCAGCTAATGAAGATGTTCTCAGTTAACACCAGAATACATAAAAGTCCCCAAAGGAACAAACGGCCTAAGATTTGTTATTATATTGTGATTAGAGCGTCTCTCCAAGTTCTCGATACAATTTAAGTTGTTTAAGTTTCCGGTAGTATTGGCGGATTATTATACCATTTGTATTTTGTTTTCGCAAAATATTCAGGCTTAATTCCAGATTGTTGTTTTTATAAAAACAATTTTTTATTAGTGGGGAAAGAATGGCATTGTCCACCAAGGGGGAAGGGAGGGAATACTATAGTTTCGGATCTCGCCACTGAGTTTTTATTAAATCAAACTATGGAGCAGGTTTATGATATTCGTGCTATAATGAATTATTATGCTTATATGTATGCTTATGCGCTGCGCAGATCAATGTTCCATGTAACAGCTCGTGGTATTTTGTTTATAAATATGATATGTAGAGAGATTAGAAAAAGAGGCAAAACGTGTTTTTTAAAAATATGGACCCATATGGATCGCTATCGGACGAAGCCGACCATACGAAAACGTACACTACTACCACGGAACTCTTACTTTCTGCGGATGTTTATTCCGAGCATGGGCAATATTTCGTGATATTTGTCACGACCTGCCCGATTAGAGGTCAACATCACATCTTCTTTACATATTCCGAATATTGCAAATATTCAGTACAGCCCTTTTAATTACTTGTCCAGATTCTCTTCACGGTGGGTTGTGTTGTGATGTTCGGCTTATATTCGACAAGAAACACACACAAAAAAATTAAGTTTTCGGTCCACTCCATCCCAAAATTTTAATCTGATCGTCACCGAAAATTATAGGCGTTGTCCTTGACCATAATTGGAACTTCATGGCAACATTTTAAAGCGATAATAATGTGTTAATGGGATACTAAATAATATATTAATACGTAGGCACTTGTAAATATGTATGTGGAACTCCCACATCCGAGTACATCTTCTATATATATAAAAATGAATTGCTGTTCGTTAGTCTCGCTAAAACTCGAAAACTGCTGAACGGATTTTTCTTGATTTGGTCTTGAAGTGTTCGTGGATCTTCAGGGAAGGTTTAAAAGGTGAGAAAAAATTGAAAATCGCAAAAAATTTGCAAAGAATATTTTGAAGCATATTTGCATTTCCGCGAATTTAGTATCGAGCTATATTGATAGCACCACGTCGTAGTTGTTATTTTGAGGTATTTTGGGCGAAAATTGGTAGCGTATTATTCTTTTAAGCCTACATATGTCATTTATTGAAAATTTTCAAAATATTTACATACACACATATGTATGTATGTAATTGTTTTTAAATTGGATTGACATTGTATTGAAACATTTTTTGGGATTGAGACGTATATTATTGAATGTACACGCGATCATTGTATGTACACGTTTTTCATAGAATACAGGTACATTTTGGGACTAATGCAAGGATGGAAAATCAGAAGACATTCTGAATCGAGTTCGTGGCCATTCAGGGTATTCGGATTCTAAGATCCATGCCCTAGATTAATTTGTTTGAAAATAATAATATGAACATGTTGTTCCTTAAAGTAAATGAAATGTTGATATGCAACGGGAAATATAAAATCAGGTGGTTATATGCCTAATCGTTTTTCAATATCTTTGAACTTATAACAGAACACGTCGCATATATCCCATACTAAAAATGTGTATCACAGAGAAAACTAATATACGAGATATTTTCTTTACAAAAATCTATCATTAAGTTCAGATGTAAAGAGAATAACCGACAAAAAACCAGCAATATTAGAAAAATAGCATAATATCTAATTTGATAGATGTACCAAAACCTCCGTCCGATGTTACCTATTCGTATTGAACATGCCAACTACCGATAACACTCAGGTTGGAAAAGGGGAGTAAGAACCTTTAGATATAGTGCATAACTTCTGGGATGATGTTCTGCGATCCGTTATGCCAAATTATAGCCAACTCTATGAGAAGAGTAGGTCAATGTATTTATAATACCGAAAATGGGGCGAGACCTGTATGTATTGCTATATCAAAATAGGTAATTTTTCGCAGAAATGTGTCTCACCTCCAATATCCCGGAATGACATATTTTAGCTACTACAATGGGAATGGAGATATATACATTTTTGGTAAGAATATTTGGCAGCATATGAAAAATTATTGGGGTTACCATTATATGGGTGCTCCCCGGAAACTTGGATCAATATTGATAATTCTTTGTAAGCAGATTTTGTACTAACTGATCATTAAAAATATAAAATTACAGCCAATTTGGTTGAAACACGTGACCAAACCCCCAAAATACAGAGGAGTGGATCAATATTGACAATTTTAAGTAGGATTCATGCTACCAAATAAAACAACCAATTACAGCTATTTGGTTTAAAAACGTGCCCAAATCCCCAAAAATGTGGAGTGCCATTATATGGTGGCTTTTCCGAAGCTTGCACAATTTTTTAAGGAACATTTTCTATTCAATGATCATCCAATATATAAAATTACAGCCTAACACCGAAAATTAAGGGATTACCTGAATACTTGCCAATATTGATAATTTTAAGTACAGATATTCTGTTGTAAACCGTGCCCAAGATATTCAAAATATGGAATGTTTATTGCTACCGTTATATGGACGGTACTCCGAAATATGTGCCAATATTGATAATATTTGGTACGGATATTTTCTGGTCAATTACAACCCATTCCTTTGAAAAATCGTCAAAACTTTTCATATTGCGAGGTTCTGTTATATGGCTACCCTAAACAGTGAACCTAGGAGTAGTAGCAATGTATGTGCAAATTTCAGAGCACTATCTCAAATTGTGAAGGGTAGAAAAAGCTAACTTACTATTAGGCTATCGTTATGTGAATTATACATCAACAATATTGCTATGCAAGACAACGTTTGCCGGGCCCGCTAGTATGACAATATAATTGGTATCAATTTAAAGGTCAACCACTCCTCTTGGATATACTATCAACTTCTCGGGTATATATCCTTTAGGAGTAAATATATACGCCATAGAGTACAAATTTTGTCCTTTTTCACACAAGAGTCAGGGTCTATTTGACCCGCTAAATAATGACCGATCTTTATCAAAGCAGGCATGCATATTCTTTGGCCCAATACTATCTCGCGAAGTTCGGGTCATATTTGCGGCCTCTAGAGCGACCAGAAAACCCGACATAAACCACCCCCTAGATATTAACCGATCTTTACCAAAAACATTAGGGGCCTTCATTGGCCAGCACCCATCCTACATGCAAAATTTCGTCGAATTGGTCCATTGTATCGTGTTTAAAAATTATAATGGACAGTCGAGATATGACGATCGATATTTAGGATCAATATTTCGCGGCGTTACAAACTTTTGGGGCTGCACGAAGCTATAACACCCTGACAACATAGTTGTGTAGGGTATAAAAACAGAACATTGGGTAGGGCCTTTATATGTGGGTTATGTTAAAAACCAACCTAAAAATTTCCGAAATACAAAATTAGAGATTTTTCGATTGGAAATGCGGCTAAAACCCTGAAAATACCGGACACTGCGCGGAAATTGCATATGTCAACACAGGAACCGATATTGATAGGTTTCTGCATAGATTCATATTAACCTCCCAAAACACGACGTTATAAATTACAGCTTTGTGTTTGGAAAATGCATTTAAAATCTGCAAAATTCTAATATTTTGGAGATATTCAAAAATAAAATTCCATAATTTCCAAGCGTGAAAGGTCAAACTGAAGATGTTTGACAGCGAAACAAGACACGAAACTTGAGTCAGCTGTTTGTATTGCCATTGACATTTCAATGCCTTCAAAATACTTGTTAAATTTTACATCAATTTCCGACGAATTTAAATTTGTCAGTCAGACAGACAATGCGCAATCAGGAGTAACAACTCAATAACAAACAATCAAAAACACATTCAAAGGCCAAATCGAAAAAATCGTAAAAAATGCAATCAGTCTCAATGTTTTTTTCCAACAACAATCAATGATTTTCGAATGAATACATACACCTCGAATGTCACGACTCGTAGAAATGTACTTCAATGCCACCGAAGATGTGGGAAGGTAATTCTTTAACCCATATTGGCGATGTAGGCCGGGATTTTACAATATATTTATGATATTACTGCGTATTCAGTTAAATAATATAAAATATCTTAATAGATCTAAAATCCGCATTACATTATGGGATATTGAAATAGTAGCAAAAAAAAGTTTTCCTAATATTTCCCCATCATGAGTAGAAGATAGCTCCACACCCTTGCTACAATAGAACATGATAGGTAATTAGAAATGCTATGGGTTAAAATTGTACACAGCCCGTCAGCTATTTTTTTTTTAAAGCCGCAATTGAATGAAATATTTTCCTAGCCATAGCATCCAACAATGTATGAGGTAGTAGACTATAGACGCATTAAAAACGTAACTAACCAACTAAACCATCATTTATGGGAATGATAGCCACTAATAAATGGTGCAGAATCCTTTCGTCAATCAAAAGCACAACAACATAAATTTACAATGTGTGTTTGTCCGTCTGTCCGTTATAATTTGTAAACACGATACAGCCCACATTTCTGGGCCAATCATCACAAAATTTTGCATGTACGAGGGGTTCTGCCCAATGAGGACCTATTGTTTTTGGTAAAGATCAGTTAATATTTAAGGGATAAAATGCACCAAATACGTAATTTTTGTCGGGTTTTCTGATCGCCCAGAGGACGCAATTATGGCCCAAACATCGCGAATTTTTACATGGAGAAGGGGATCGGGCTAAATAATAAGCATGCCTGTTTTGATAAGAATCGGTCATATACAGTATGTCAAGCATGAGTTTACACATGGAATACATGAAAACCTATTATAGTTAGCTTTTTCAATGCAGCAATTTCAGTTTTAAACCAGTGAGCGGAGCAGTATAGTCTATAATAGGTTTTCATGTATTTCATGTGTAAACTCATGCTTGACATACTGTATATTCAGTAATGTAGGACATAGACCCGAGAAGTTGATAGTATGTCCAAGAGGAGTGGTTGATCATTAAATTGGTAACAATTATATTGTCGTGTGTACTCGGATGTGGGAGTTACACGTAAATATTTACAGGTGCTTAAGTATTCAGATATTATTTAATAAACCATTACCACACTAGAGGGCGGAAATATAGCGCTGATCGCTTTGAAATGCTCCATGAGGTTCCAGTTATGGTCAAGGACAATGCTCATAATTTTCGGTGATGATCAGATAATAATATTGGGATGAAGTGGATCGAAAACTTATTTTTTTGTGTGTTTTTTCGAGTCGAGCTATAGGCCACAATTATAAGCCGAACATCACAACACAACCCACGGTGAAGGGAATATGGACAAGTAATTAGAATAACTGTACTGAATATTAGTAATATTCGGAAAATATGTGTAAGGAAGAGGTGCTGTTGACCTCTAAACGGGCAAGAGGGTGCAACTATCAAGAAATACTGTTCAGGCTCGGAATAAAAATCCGCAGAAAGCTAGAGTTACGTGGTAGTTTTGTAGGGTATCGTATGGTCGGCCCCGTCCGACTATACTGCTCCGCTCACTGGTTTTCTATCTCTCATTGGGTGTCAAATCCTACTACTAAAATTATCAACATTGGTCCACTTTAAAGGATTGCACCCATATAACGGTACGCTATATTACTCAATAGAGTTTAACTGGGTGTTGAGTCTTCCTACCAAAAATGTACCATACAGCATTGAATTTAGTCTAGAATAACGTGTTTTGGGGAAAAAGAAAATCATTATTTTACATGAACTATAGGACTTTATTTCTCATGCTTCGGAATGTCCGATTTGGGCCAAATATACACCGTTTTATTGTATGATTTGTTGCAATTTTAAAGCTAACTTTATAAAGTCCCTCATATAGAAGTCCTGCTCTCTATTTGTGTGTGGCGTAGCGTCGTCCTGGTGGAACATTACACCTCTCCTGCTGGTCAATTCTGGCCGTTTCCTGTCAATTGGTATATTCTAACGGACTTTTCAGTCCCACCAAATGCATAGCAGAACCTTCCTGGCCGTTAGTCGCAGTTTGGCCGCCGTTTGAAGTGCTTCGCCGCTCTTTGACCACGATCGTTTTCACACAGGGTTATTATGTGTGATCCATTTCTTATCTCCAGTCACCATCCGTTTGGCCAAGGCTTCGCAGATGGAAATCCGATCCATCCTATTTTTATACCCTTCACCACACTGTGGTACACCACTTTGAGATAGACCCATGGTTTCTTTTGATAATATGCATAGAATAACAATCTTAGTCAATTTATGCATGTCAGTCCGTCTATCCATGTATTTTTTTTATACAGAGTAGCTAATTAAGCCTATAATAAAACGTTAAGACTTCGATGTAGCAATAAAATTTTCAATATAGTTTAGAGTGATTAATTAATTTAATTTAAATTATTATATATGTATATCTATGTAGATCACATATTTAATTTAGTCCGATTATATGTCGAGGGTCCTCTAAAGGTGTTGTGTCAGTTCTGTCGACAGGATATTGGACGTATGAACTGTTGATTTTTCATTTCACTGGAACATATGAAACAAAAAATTTCAACGAAATTCAAAAGATAGCCAGACACGTCTCTGATATGAACTGGTATTAGTAACATAGGCGAAAATATAATATATTCGATCACAAACCAGGAAGTGAGAAAGAAAGGAAGATCTACATCGATTGCACTTAGGCTAGTCCATACGATAGTTATGTACGTGTTAAAATTAGAATTAGCTAAAATAACTCATTATACCCTTCACCACTCTGTGGTACAGGGTATTATGTCTTTGTGCATATGTTTGTAACAGGCAAAAATAATCGAGATAGACCCATGGTTCCTTTTGAGACTATGCATAGAATCACTTTCTGAGTCGATTTATGCATGTCCGTCCGACCGTCTGTCCGTCCGTCTGTCCATCTGTAGATGTTAAATTGTAAACAAAGTACAGGTCGTATTTATTATCCGATTTGGATGAAATTTGGCACAAGTCACTTATTTGGCCCAAGGACGAACCCTATTGAAATTGGAAAAATCGGATCAGATTTAGATATAGCTCCCAAATATATATATATATATATATATTCGTCCGATTTAAGGTAAATGGAGCACCAAAATCCCTATATATCTTTCGATTTAAACGAAATTTGGCACAGAATACTGAATTAGGTCCAGACTGGTGTCTGCCAAGTTTCGAGGAAATCGGTTCAGATTTAGATATAGCTCCCATATATAGTTTCGTCCGATTTAAGGTAAATGGCTCACCAAAGTCCCTATATATCATTCGATATGCACGAAATTTGGCACAGAGTACTGAATTAGGTCAAGAATGACGTGTGTCATATTTCGATAATATCGGGTGAGATTTATATATAGCTCCCATATATATTTGCGTTCTATTTAAGGTAAATTGGTCTCCAGAGTCCCTATATATCTTTCGATTTGCACGAAATTTAGCATATGGTACTGAATTGGGTCCAGAATGATGTGTGCTAAGTTTCGTGAAAATCGTTTCAGATTTAGATATAGCCCCAATCGATTCGATTTAATGTAAATTGTGCACTAAAGTAAATTGTGCACTATAACTTTTAGTGTGTCAAGTTTTCTTGAAATTGGTTCAGATTTACATATAGCTCCTATATATACTTTCGTCCGATTTTAAGTAAATGGTGTACTATAGACCCATAGGTAAGCCGATTGGTAAAACGTACAGAAATTAATATAAATTAATCTCGGTCAAGTTTTCTTAAAATCGGTTCAGATTTAGATATAGCATAGCTTCCATATATAATTTTGACCTATTCGTGTTGATTGTAAACCAGATAATCAATGGGTGCTTGATTGATATTACATTTTAAACAGTGAAGCATACCAAACAGCGTGCGTAAAGATTGCTTAAAGTCTATTTAAAAAGTATGGAATAGATTGCAGAATGACATGTGTAGGGATTGACGTTAGTCGTTTTACTTATAGGTAAAGATCGCATTTTTAAGGTCGTTCAATTTCATGTCAATGTTCCTTCGAAAAGACATCTGTTAAAATACATATGTAGAATATACCCAAAGTGGTGAAGGGTATCATATAGTCGGCCCAGTCCGACTTTACTACTTTCCTTACTGGTTAAAAATTTTAAACGATTATATACATATTGGTTCCAATACAGAAAATTCATTTTCAATAGCTATCATAGATAAACTATTTTTATTTCATTAGTTTCTTATTTCGTTACTCTTTCTGTCTCTTTCGCTGCGCAATTTCAGAACACAGATGCATTTTTCGCATTCCAAATTGGCTGGCTGTTAGAATTTACTACTACGGCATTTGCATTGCTATTACTTGCACCTGAACTATGGCAATCAGTGTACGAGTATGTGACACCCCGTCACCGTGACATGACGTTGATGTGTCATTTTAATTTTCCGGATTATTCATGGCTACACGATATGTTAGGCGTTGCATTCAGCAGGTATGAATTTAATTGCCAATTAAATCGGATCGTTAAACAATCATTGAAGCGTGTCATTGATAGAAATAACATCATGCACAATATGGCTAATATGTTAGTACATTATAGTCAATAGCAAGTTTAATGCTAGAATATACAACTTACATACATATTTGAAATTTTCAGCAATATATAGGAAATTCCTTTGTCCTTTGGTAGCAGGCAAAAGGAATCAATATAGACCAATAGATACTTTAGAGATTATTCAAAGAATCACTTCTTGAGTCATTTGATGTACAATTATAAATCCCAAAGTTTATCCGATTCTAACGCAATTTTGCACTAGGTTGTGAGTCCAGTATCCAAATGAAATACATATTTTCAATGACAACACCATTAAAAGAAATTTAAGATATCCAATTAGACATGGCTGAAAAGGAAAAGGTAAAGAAACAAATAAAACATTTCGAATACATCGGTCCAAATTCGAAGTCGGGGTGAGATTAATTACTTTATGGGCTATGGGCTATATATACTAATAAAATAGATAAGTGATAGAGATTTGGAGTGAGGGTCACCATTGGTCCAAAGTGCCAGATAAGACTGGGTTTTCGGAAATTCGTACTAGAACGGCACGAAAAGTACTAAAAATACTAAATGCGGTATCATTTGTATTTGGCGAACCGGTGCTGCTAGAACTTTGGAATTTGGACTGATGGTCACTGATGGAGTATGAATAGATGTAGCAAAGGGTTTTTTGGACATTCGAACTATATAGATTTTAAAGCTTGTACACATGTATACGAAAAGTACTAAACTGTACTAAGTTTAGTACAATTTATATTTAGAGAAACGAATGAAGCTGGAATCCTGTAAATATGAAATAAATTTGAGTGTAGTATAGCGATATGTATGCAACTTTGGAAATATGTTCTTATGTGTACAAAATGTACTAAATGATACAATATTTGGCGCAATTTGGATTTTTGGTGAACCTATAGAGCTGGAATCCTGGAACTTGATGTTATGACCACTCTTAAGGTGTAGGATTGGGGAATGTAGGAAGTTTTCGAAATTCATACTAATGTGAAGTAAATAGTTCCAAATGTGTATTTGGGTGAACCGATAGAGCTAGAACACTGAAATTGAAGGTTATTATTGGAGAGTAGGATGTAGTTTTGGAAATTCATACTTATGGGTAATAAATGGTGCAAACTTTGGTACAATTTGAATTTTAGGTGAATCGATAGTGCTTAGATCCTGAAATTTTGAGTAAGGATCATTGTTGAGGTGTAGGATTGGGATATGTAGTTTTACAAATTTGTACTAAATAGTACCAAACGTGTGTTTAGGTGATCCGATAGAGCTAGAACACTGAAATAAGGTTACGGTTGAAGTGTAGGATTGGTGTATGGATGTAGTTGTGGAAATTCATACTTATGGGTACCAAATTTGGTACAATTTGAATCTTGGGTGAACTAATACTTCTGTGATCTTGAAATTTTGAGTTAGGATCATTGTTGGAGTGTTGGGGTGGACTATGTAAGAAGTTTTGGAAATGCCTACTAATGTGTACTAAATTTGGTGAAACGATAGAATTGGAATCCTAAAATCGGGAAATAAAATATTAGTTTTTTGTATGATGTAAATAGTTTTGAAAAATTCATAAGAAGTTGCAAGATATTTTGGAAGATTGCATTAATGTGTATTAAATGGTACCAAATGTTGATTTGGGTGAACCGATAAAGCTGGAATCTTGAAATTTGAATTTAAGATCACTGTTGGGGTGTAGGATTGGGCTATGTAAGAAGTTTTGGAAATTCATACCAGTGCGCACTTAATGGTGCGCACTTAATGGTATAAAATTTAGTGAAGCAATCGGATTGGAATCCTGAATGTGTATTAAATCGTACTAAATTTCGTACAATTAAATTTTGGGTGAACCTTTAAATCTCGAATCATGAAATTTAGAATTAGTTTTTGAAATAGTACTACAAGAGTACGAATGGCAACAAATGGTACCAAAATAATTATAGACCTATATTTGTGTTGTGAGAATTGGTGTGTTGTGGAACGATAACAGAGCAACAAAATGACACTGATATTTTTATTATGATCAATATTGGTGAGTATGTTGATTAGCTTTAGATATGTTTTATAATTCTCACATCCGCTAACAAAGTAGCGGGTATATGCTAGTTGTAATATAAAAAAAGGCTTAGGCCTACTGCCGGTTTTGTTCAAAATTTTTATGTATGTTGTTTTCAAAATGTTCAAAATTACAGAATAACATTATCATTACTGCAAACGATGTTATGTGTAGATAAAATTGTCGATTGTCGGATCACTATATGTTACTGAATCGACCAACAGGTTTAGTTAAAATATTAGGGTGTCAAAGTTTGGTTCAAATCCGATGGTCTGTTCCAGAGATGGTCCGTCAGAAATAGTGACGTAAATGACATACATTTCCGACATATAATACATACGTCAAAAACGTCGGAAACCCACCAAAAACCATTAGGTTTTTGAAATAGTACTACAAGAGTACGAATGGCAACAAATGGTACCAAAATAATTATAGATCTATATTTGTGTTGTGAGAATTGGTGTGTTGTGGAACGATAACAGAGCAACAAAATGACACTGATATTTTTATTATGATCAATATTGGTGAGTATGTTGATTGGCTTTAGATATGTTTTATAATTCTCACATCCGCTAACAAAGTAGCGGGTATATGCTAGTTGTAATATAAAAAAAGGCTTAGGCCTACTGCCGGTTTTGTTCAAAATTTTTATGTATTTTGTTTTCAAAATGTTCAAAATTACAGAATAACATTATCATTACTGCAAACGATGTTATGTGTAGACAAAATTGTCGATTGTCGGATCACTATAAGTTACTGAATCGACCAACAGGTTTAGTTAAAATATTAGGGTGTCAAAGTTTGGTTCACATCCGATGGTCTGTTCCAGAGATGGTCCGTCAGAAATAGTGACGTAAATGACATACATTTCCGACATATAATACATACGTCAAAAACGTCGGAAACCCACCAAAAACCATTAGGTTTTTGACAAAATAGCTATTTCCATTAATCAATTTCGAAATTACATAGGCTTTACTCAAATTCATATCAAATTTCAAAATTTTCTTCCCCAAAAAGTTTAAAATGTTTTATCAGTTCTAGTAAGGAAAAGTCAGTTATAATTAAAAATAATATATACTCTTGAACATAACTGTATATTGTAATAATATTCAAATAAATGACGTTAACTACATTTATTACATTTTATACAGGTATATGACGTTTTCGACGTTTACACCCTTTTGACAGTCGAAAACCTAAAAATTCGTCTCATGGACCATCCCTGGTCTGTTCCCAATTAATTTTCTGCAAAATTTAAACCATTTTGTGGGGGAGGTACCAGAAGGAGTGAACCCTGCCCCCACCTGTCTACGTCGTCGGCAATAACGTCATTTAGTGTTAAAAAATATAAACATTAGGATTTTGGTGCACCATTTATGTAAAATTGGAATATATATGGGTATATGTGGGAGGTATATGGAAATCTGCACCGATTTTCCCGAAAGTTACCACACATCGTTCTAGACTTAATTCAGTACGCTATGCCAAATTTCGTGCACAAATTTCACCACACTGTGGTACAGGGTATTATGTCTTTGTGGATATGTTTGTAACAGGCAAAAGAAAACGAGATAGACACATGGTTCCGTTTGAGAATATGCATAGAATCACTTTTTAAGTCGATTTATGCATGTCCGTCCGTCCATGTATTTTTGTTAACAATGTACAGGTCGCATTTGCGATCCGATTTGGATGACATTTGACACAGTTCACTTATTTGTCCCAAGGACGAACCCTATTGAAATTGGGAAAAATTGGTTCAAATTTAGATATAGTTCCCATATATATTTTCGTCCGATTTTATGTAAATGGTGCACTAAAGTCCCTATATATCCTTCGATTTGCACGAAATTTGGCACAGCGTACTGAATTAAGCCTAGAACGACGTGTGTTAAATTTCCTGCCATATATATTTTCGTCAGTGGTGACTTTGGTGCACCATAGTCCATATATATCCTTCCATTTGCACGAAATTTGGATTTATAACTAAATGAAGAACTCAAAATGTGGCCGAACATGTGACAATTTTCGATGAAATCTGTTTAGATTTCGATATTTTGCTTTAAATTTAGTGATTCTACGCATATACTCAAAAGGAAACATGTGTCTATCTCGTTTCCTTTTGCCTGTTACAAAAATATGCACCAAGACATAATACCCTGTTCCACAATGTGGCGAAGGGTATAAAAACCTGATGCTTGAAATTGTGATATAAAACATGAACGTATTTGTCAACACAGGCAAATGTAATTCCAGTTTTTACTTATTTAAAACACCTCTTTCCTTCATGGCACCCCATTATAATATGTCGAAGCGTTATAAACAAAATATTAAAAGTATGATATCTTTCATTGTATGTTTAACAATGCAATGTAAAGCAATAATATTTCGTTTGTACATAAAACTGGTAGATTACTTGTCTGATGTTTTTTTTTTTCTTTTATGACTCAAAAGCCTATAATTCACAGCATTTGTCAGTTATTTATGGTTCATATTGTTATTTTATTGTTTATTAAAATCTGTTATTTTTTAATTGAATGTGTTTCATTTCGAATGTGTTTCTCACAAATATTAGGTTGCATTAATACATGAAAAAATCAAAATATATAACGTAGAGAGAATATGTTTCAGTTCGATATTTCATAATTGTATTATTTGTATTCTATGGTCATTCTTACTGTAAAGTCATATGAAGCAGATTGTTTTAAAATACATATTGTCTTGATGCAAAAAAAAATTCTTCGTTACAACCTCGTATATCATAAATTGAATGTAAAAGAAACAACGTGAGCCATAAAACAAGCAAAAAACGGATGTTGACGGAAACGATGAGGATGTATCGCATACATACATTCATTACTTAGCGCCCACAAACACAAGCACACACTCTCGCTTTCATTTTTTTCATATTTTATGATACATTTTTAATGTAATAAACAACAATTACGCTGACACAATATAATACGTGAATATTATCTCACTTCGTGTGAATAAATAACTCATAAATCCCGTACATTTTTTATATTGTCGGCAATGTGGGTCAAACCTCTTCGGGATGCCAAATAAATGCCTTTTGTTTGGTTAGAATTTTTAATGTATGTATGTGTTATGAATTTTTAATATATGTATGTGTTATTTGTAACACAAATTGTTTCCTTTTTGGGACTTTTGCAATATTCTTATAAATATAAAATATTTAATTTTAGAATTTGTAAAGGTGATATCCTCTTGATGGAGCAGAAAGAGCAGGTCAATTGAAAAGCACCTTGGATGTCATAAAAACACATTTGTTTGTTATTTATCATATTTATAGGAACCCTACCACTTTTGGGTAACTGACGGTATATGTACGTCTGTTGAATTCAGAGAATTTAGATATGACCTGACTCAGGGCACAACTGACTGACTCAGGGCACAATAACACTTGAAGGTCTCACTAATTTCTTCCAGCGGGCGTTTATATGGAATTTATTTCTAAATATTATCTTCCAAAAACCCGGAGCATCAAATTAACCCAGACATTCCGAGTGTACTACATGTAGTACAGCTCTTATTAAAAAAAAAACTGTGTTTAATGTTTGTTATTTGTATACCCTACACAATTATGTTGTCAGGGTATTATAGCTTTGCGAACCAACAAGAATTTGTAACGCCGCGAAATCTTGGTCCCAGACCCAATTTTAAGTATACCGATAGTCATATCTCGAACAGCTGAGTCGAACTAGACATGTGTGTACGTCCGTCTGTCCATTATTATTTGTAAACATGATACAGGCCTCAGTTATGGACAAATTGGCACTAAATTTTGCTTGTTGGTTCTGTCCAAAGAAGACCCCTATAGTTTTTGGTAATGATCCGTTAAATTTATGGGATGAAATGGATCGAAAACGTTATTAGCCCCTTCACCACACTGTGGTATAAGGTATTATGTCTTTGTGCATATGTTTGAGAGCATATGAGAAAGACCTATGGTTCCTTTTGATAATATGCATATAATCACTTTCTGAGTCAATTTACGCATGTCCGTCAATCCGTCCATGTATTTTTGTGAGCAAAGTACAGGTCGCATTTATGATCCGAATTGGATAAAATTTGGCACATCCTATTTGGTTGGTCCAAGGACAAGACCTATTGAAATTGGAGAAACTCGGTTCAGATTTAGATATAGCTCCCATATATATTTTTGTTTGATTTCACCTAAATGGTGCGCCAAACTCCCAATATTTGTCCGATTGAAACAAAATTTTGCACAGCGTACCAGTTTGATGTCTGCGAAGTTTTGTAAATATCGGTTCAAATTTAGATATAGCTCCCATATATAGCTTCGTCCGATTTAATATGAATGATGCACCAAACTCCCAGACAAAACTTTGCACAGAGTACTGATTTAGATCCAGACTGATGCCTGCGAAGTTTTGTTAAAATCGGTTGATATTTAGATATAGCTCCCATATACAGTTTCATCCGATTTTTTGTGGATGATGCACCAAACTACCAATATTTGTCCGATTGGGACAAAATTCTGTAAAGTTTTGTTAAAATCGGTTCAGATTTAGATATAGCTCCCAAATATAGTTTCGTTCCAATATTTGTCCGATTGAGCAAGATATTGCATAGCGAATACAATTGAGCAAAAAATTATGTGTGATAAGGTTTGTTAAAATCGGTTCAGATTTTGATACAGGTCTTGTATATTTTTTCGTTCGATTTTTTGTGCAACCGATATTTTGTTCGATTTACACGAAATTTGGCCGATGGTGTTAAATTGGATATAGAGTGACAACAAAAAACAAATGGTGTATTCAACGCTTGCTCAATTAGGTCCATGTGTATATATATATAGCTCATATACATCATTTTACTCGATTTCATACAAGTAGTACACCAAAGAAACCAAGTCTGCCCTTTTGACATGCAATTTTTCATTGATTTCAGAATGGTATGTGTATGGGGTTTTTTCAATTGGTTCAAATATCTATCTAGATAGCACATATAGTCTCGCCCGATTTCATCTCAATGGTTCTCTAAATTAACTTTTCTTATATGTACCCAAAGTGGTGAAGGGTATCATATAGTCGGCCCCGCCCGACTTTTGAACTTTCCTTACTGGTTTTTAATAATGATTAGTATTACTATTATCCCACTAAATAGCGGAAAGGTCACGATGGTCTCTTTAAACTTTTATTTGATGTTCCGTTTATGGTCAAGAACGATACCTGTAATTTTCCGTGATGTTGAGATGATATTAAGGGGGTGTAATGGACCGAAAAATGTATTTTGTCAGATTTTCTAGTCGCTGCAGAGGCCATTATTATATATCCCATATTTTACATGTCGGTGGAAGATGTAGACCTGAACGCCATGTATGGTACCACAAGTCACACTACACACGTTAAAAACATACAAACATATCAGGTCCTTATTAAAAACTTCCTTATAAATGGTCATTAATTATGATATTTTTAAACATGCCATATAATCAAAATATAATGTACAAGAAAGCAAGATAATAATGGGAGGATATATTACGTCCACATCTGTCGTATAAGTACCTCATATAAGTACCCAAACAATTATCATTATTGCAACCTTTAAAATTACAAACGCTCAATCGTAAGACATTTACTCTGCTGTTAAAATCAATCAACTTTCAAATATTTTTTGCATGAGATGGTAAATATAGAATCGATATCACTTCTTCAACTGTTTGCTGAAGACACTCAACTATAAAATTTACAGTTCCGAAACCATACTGCCTTTGTTACTTTTCAATCTCATCTCCGCCAGCGGAACATAATGTAATCGATATTTCAAACACAATCACCAACGATCCAATTAATATGGAAATTCTTCGAAAAACAACAATTGTTAAAATATTGAAAGCTTTTACTTCAACAATAATCTCTGTTATTTTTTCAAGTTTGATTAAAAGCAATTAATATAGCAACTGTGCCAATATAATTAATATTCATAATAGTATTGATTGTTTGCATGGTATATTATTGCAATGCTATCTATGTTAATGCAATGCCACCATTAATTCCAATTAAATGTAATGGCCAAGGAAATTGAAATTCTATTATCATGGATTATCTTGTGATATGTCTGGATGTGTACCATCTCAAATTGAAGATAATAACATTAACACACATACACTGTTTCGGTACATACATACGAAATTTTTCACATACATTTGAATTCAGTATAAAATAAGGTATATTAACTTTATCTCAAATTGTAAGAAAAAATCGTTTAATTTGTAGCTCCCTACCAATTCTCCGTTAAAAGTGGCCGCAATATAGTATTTCTGGTGTTTAGTGGGTTAAAAAATTTACCTCTGGTATCGAATTACTTTTCCTTAAAAAAAGTCTAAAATTTTGACTTCGCATAAAATTGCTCACATATTTACGCAGTAAATTCATATCACACTTGATACAGTAAATCCAACACATGCCATCAATAAATATTAATTGCTGATTTTCTAGAAAATCGAATTATTAAGCTCTTTAAAAATTCGTTGAGGAGAACAAATGTATGTTGATGTTAGTATAGATATATGTAATCGTGTGTCTGTTTGTATTTTCCTTCGACATTAAAAGTAAACAACTTTTCAATCATCACCAATTCAATTTAAATTTTCTTGTGTATCGTGTAACTATGTCGTCATAATCAAACACCAATTCCTTGGGTGGTTTGTCTGCGGATTTGAAGCAGATTTTACCATCCATCCATCACTGATTATTGTCGTACAAACACAGGCCGTGTTGACGGTAAAATAAACATTTAGTAAATGTGGAAATTCAAATAATTTATGTATGAATTCTTTGAAAATAGATATTGTCGTCGTACATTTAGAGGATCGATTTATTAAAAATAATATTGAGGACGAAGGACTACAAATTAAAAAATATAAACAAAAGTTAATGTTTGTATCTCAATGCAATTTGCCAGTTGTAACAATATCCAGATGCCGAAAGGACAATTTTATACCCTCCACCATGAGTTTGGAGAATGTGTCCAAAATACCGCAAAAAGCGAAACTTTTGGTGTACCGTTTACTATAGTAAACGAGGCAAAACAGTTCGAAATAACGAAAATTGTTTTATGTAGGGCTAGCTAATATGTTTAAAAAGGTGGGATAAACGTTTATAGTAACAACCAGTAAGGAAAGTAGTAAAGTCAGACTGGACCGACTATATGATACCCTTCACCACATTGGGTATATTGTACATATGTATCCTTACAATTGCATGTCAACGTTCCCTCGAAGGAATATACTCCTGACATTATGCAACCTAAATTTGATACGTTGTGCAAATTTTCTGTTAATCGGACAAATATTAGGAGTTTGGTGCACCATTTAGGACAAATCGGGGAAATATATATGTATATGTGGGAGCTATATTGAAATCTGAACCGATTTTCCGAAATTTTGATGCAACATTTACATAAAATCGATCGAAAATATATATGGGAGCTATATCGAAATCTGAACCAATTTCCTCGAAACTAGACATAATTCAGTACGCTATGCTAAATTTCGTGCAAAGTGAAAGATATATAGGGACGTTGGTACACCATTTACACTAAATCGGACGATATATATATATATATATATATATATGGGAGCTATATCTAAATCTGAACAGATTTTTGGGAAATTTGGAACACATCATTCTAGACTTAATTCGGCACGCTATGCCAAATTTCATGCAAATAGAAAGATATATAGGGACTTTGGTAGACCATTTACGTTAAATCGGACGAATATATATGTTGGAGCTATATTCTTAATTTAGTACTCTATGCCAATTTTCATGCAACTGAAAAGATTTATAGGGGTTTTGGTACACCGTTTACAATAAATCTGATTAAACTATATATGGGAGGTATATCTAAATCTGAACCCATTTTTCCCATTTTCAATGGGGTTCGTCCTTGGGCCAAATTCGGATCATAAATGCGACCTGTACATTGTTTATAATTTAACATAAACAGACGAACAGACGGACAGACATGCTTAATTCGATTCAGGAAGTGATTCTATGAATATACTCAAATACCACAGTATGGTGAATGGCATAATAATGTGATATGAACTTAATTTTGTTGATGTATACTCTGTATGTATTAGGTAGGAGAAAAAGAAATCCATTATGAAAATGTCGATAAAATCGGAGAAATGGTCAAAGTTGACCGGCATTATACCAGTCGTAACATCGCCCAGGAGCTAAAAACAGTTTTAAACCAATTTCACAAAGCTGGATTCAAAAAGAAGCTCGATATTTAGCTATCAAAACTTCGTTAGTTTGGTTGGGAAGTTTAATATAAAGTTTAAAATAAAGGTTAATACATCCGCCATTCAGTCCGGACTCAGCACCAAGCGATTATCATCTTTTCTTGCATTACAAAATTTCTTTAATGATATTGGTATCTAGCTAGGATTAAAAATCGACAACTGGAGTTTTTTGCAAATAGAGAATGATTCCACAAAATTTGATGCAAATATATCCTTTAATTAAAATTTTATAGCATTTTTATTCAAAAAAAGGTACAAATGTACCCGGTTATTGACCGTAGGGTTAAAGAAATTGTATGGAAGTAACATGAAACTTAATTTTTCGTGCATATTGTCAAAGAGTGCAATATTCTACGTCAAATTTCAATAATATACATTTAAATTCAATATTCAATTTTTTGTTGGAGCAGTATAGTCGGACAGGGCCGTATATTCCGAGCCTGGGCAATAATTCGTGATATTTGCACCCTCTTGCCCGATTAGTGGTAAACAGCAAGGGTCTTTTTCAAACTGATATTTTTTGTAATAACGACATTATATAAAGCTATTATAAGATTCCCTTCAAAATGGGTTGTGTTGTGATATTTTCGCTTTATTTGTGGTCTATAGATCGACTCGATAATAACCACAAAAAATTAAGAATTTCGGTTGAAAATTACATTCAAAAAATATTATCCGATCATCACCGAAAATTATAGGCGTTGTCCTTGACCATAACTGGAACCTCATGGAACATTTCAAAGCGATCCGCTATATTTTCGCCCTCTAGAGTATAATGGGTTACTAAATAATATACATGTAATACGGAGATACATGTAAATATTTAGGTGTAACTCCCACATCCGAGCACATACAACAATATAATTGGTATTAATTTAAAGGCCAACCACTCCTCTTGGATATAAATAAATTTCGGGTCTATGTCCTTCAGGGGTAAATATATACGCTATAGAATACAAATTTTGTCATTTTTCACACAAAAGTCAGGATCCATTTGACCCACTAAATATTGACCGATATTTATGAAAACAGGCATGCTCATTCTTTGGCCTGATTATAATGGACAGACGGACGGAAACACATGTCTAGATCGACTTATCTAGTCGATATATGACGATCGGTATACTTAAAGGTGGGTCTAGGACCAATATTTCGCGGCGTTACAAACTTTTGGGGCTGCACAAAGCTATAATACCCTGACAACATAGTTGTGTAGGGTATAAAAATTTGTAATTTGTCACACAAAAGTCAGGGTCCATTTGACCCGCTAAATATTGACCGATCTTTATTAAAACAGGTATGCTTATTCTTTGGCCCAATCACCTTCTCCATGCAAAATTTCACAATGTTCGGACCATAACTGCGGCCTCTGAAGGGACAAGAAAAACCGACAAAAATTAAGTATTTGGTCCATTTCATCCCCTAAATATTAACCGATATTTACCAAAAACAATGGACAGACGGACGGACACACATGTCTAGATCGTCTCAGCTAGTCGAGATATGACGATCGGTATACCTAAAGGGGGGTCTAGGACCAATATTTCACGGCGTTACAAGCTCTTGGGGCTGCACAAAGCTATAATACCCTGACAACATAGTTGTGTAGGGTATAAATACTGTATCTTAGCAGTATTTCGTCAAAGACAAAATCCACTATTAGTTGCAGAAGAATAGACTTTTTAAACGATATTTATTTTTAAAAAGTTGTATATAAATATTCTTTTTGATCAAATATATGATATATAAATAGGCTAAAGCTTTAAAAATAATGAAAATTGGTCGGTAGCGATATGAAGGAACGTAAACGTAAACTGATACTGTAAATAATGTGCAAAAAATTAATTATTATCGAAATAATTGAACTTTTTTGCACAGTGTTATCAGTATCTGTTTATGTTTTGGTATAGATCCATCATATCGCTACCGACCAATTTTCATTATTTTTACAGCTTTACCCCTACTGATGAGGCTCTAATATGATATAATATGGGGTCGATATTTTGAAAAAGTCTCCATGTACGTGTAGCGTCTATTCATTCGAAAGTAAAGGGAAGGAAAATCCTGCCCCAATTTACGAATTGCGTATACGTAAATGTTTTAAAATGAAATATTGAATTTCTTTACCCCACTTTGGTGTCTGTAATTTGAAACATTATTTTTTCACAGCATTAATAAATTATATTTGAAATACACTGCATTTTTCTTGTAAATATTGTAGACATATGAACATTACAAAATTGGTCCTTAGCATATATGAAAAATAACCTTGACCATAACAGACGTCATGACACATCATATCATTAAGATGATTTCCCAAGATGTTTACACTTGCCATCCTGTTCTTTCGTAGATGGCATATGTTTAATTTAATACATTTTTAATTTAATACAAAACTTTTCGTTAAAGAGTACTGAATGGAATTATGGGCATATTCGTTGAAATAATGATAATAATAAACATAATTTGAAAGTCAATCCGAAAAAATATTATTAATAAATTCTGAAATAATTATCTTAAAAACATTTTAATGTCATGCCTGCAATTATTTTTTGTTCATGCGCATGGACAGCGCTAATGTAAGAAAATGTCTTACAATAAAAATGAATACATGTTCAAGTTGAATGACGAAATAAATATAGTTAAACCACTCAATTTAACATCATCCCTTTTATTCCCAACTCCAACATAAATTACAAAACTGGGAGAATTGTAATTTATTTGCTTCCATCAAAAGCAGTTGATGTTTTTTTCGCTTGGATATGAACATCTGTTTTATCTCGTGTTTAATTTCCGACAAGACCATTCGCATAAAGTGCTTTCAGTAACGATTATGTTATTTATCGGAAAAGTGGGATGTGGTCAGTAATAATGGATTTTTGTTAAAGGGAGAAATCAGTATCCTATGACTTTTAGATAGGAAAATAGGAATTGACAGCTAAACTGTATACAAGATTGGGCTAAAATGAAAATATAAAATACATCAAGGATTCCATGTACATAACGAGACGAGCTACGGACTACACATGAAATATGTTTTATAATATTATATCGAAACTCCAGGCAGACGATGAAATAAACTACCTTAATTGTCACTATTTAATTACTTTTAATTTACTCCTAATCGTAAGCATTTGGATGCTATGAAAAATTATAATAATTAAACATGCCATTGTTGAATTTGTATGTCCTCCGTCATGAAGTGGATAAAAAGTTTCAATCAAAATACGGACATGAATATCAAATTGCCGGTCAATATGTTGTTCATCCCCTGATGCGCCATTTACAGAAATTCAGACGAAAATATATATGGGGACTACATCATCCAAATCGAATCATAAATGCGACCTGTACATTGCTCACAAAAATACATGGACGATCGGATGAATGAACAGACGGGCATGCATAAATCGACTCAAAAATTAATTCTATTCAAACATATGCAGAAAGACATAATACTCTGTAACATAGAATGGAGAAGGGTATAAATTGGGAGTATTCAAGAAAATATTCCGAATAATAACAGCGATGTACGAAAGATACCCGGATTAAGGGTCATTGACCCCGGATTAAAGGTCATGGACCCGGATTAAGAATCAATCCGGATTAAGGCTTAATCCGGATTAAGAGTAAATCTGGATTAAGGCTATCCCTTAATCCTTTTGCCTGTTACAAATCCGGATTAAGACATAATACCTGTAACATAGACCTTTAATCCGGATTAAGGGTCATTGACCCCGGATTAAGGGTTAATCCGGATTAAGGGTCATTGACCCGGATTAAGGGTTAATCCGGATTAAGGGTTAATCCGGATTTACCCCGGATTAAGGGTTAATCCGGGTTAAGGGTCATTGACTCCGGATTAAAGTCATGGACCCGGATTAAGGTTTAATCCGGATTAAGAATCAATCCGGATTAGGGCATAATTCGAATTAAGAGTTAATCCGGATTAAGGCTTAATCCGAATTAAGAGTTAATCCGGATTAAGGCCTAATCCGGATTAAGGCTATCCCTTAATCCGGGGCCAATGACCTTAATCCGGGGTCAATCACCTTAATCCGGTGTCAATGACCCTTAATCAGGGGACAATGACGTTTAATCCGGATTAAGACTTAATCCGGAATCAATGACCTTTAATCCGGATTAAGGGTCATTGACCTCGGATTAAGGTTCATTGACCCGGATTAATGGTTAATCCGGATTACTGGTTAATCCGGATTAATGGTTAATCCAGATTAAAGGTCATTGACCCCGGATTAAGGGCCATTGACCCCGGATTAATAGTTAATCCAGATTAAAGGTCATTGTCCCCGGATTAGGGGTTAATCGGATTAGGGCCATTTACCCGGATTAAGGGTTAATCCGGATTAAGGGTCACTGACCCCGGATTAAAGGTCATGGATCCGGATTAAGACTTAATCCGGAGTCAATGACCTTTAATCCGGATTAAGGGTCATTGACCTCGGATTAAAGGTCATTGACCCCGGATTAAGAGTTAATCAAGATTAAGGGTCATTGTCCCCGGATTAGGGGTTAATCCGGATAAGGGTCATTTATCCGGATTAAGGGTTAATCCGGATTAGGGTCATTTATCCGGATTAAGGGTTAATCCGGATTAATGGTCATTGACTCCGGATTAAAGTCATGGACCCGGATTAAGGTTTAATCCGGATTAAGAGTTAATCCGGATTAAGGCTTAATCCCAATTAAAAGTTAATCCGGGTTAAGGCTTAATCCGGATTAAGAGTTAATCCGGATTAAGGCTATCCCTTATTCCGGGGCCAATGACCTCAATCCGGCGTCAATCACCTTAATCCGGTGTCAATGACCCTTAATCAGGGGTCAATGACGTTTAATCCGGATTAAGACTTAATCCGGAATCAATGACCTTTAATCCGGATTAAGGTCGTTGACCTCGGATTAAGGTTCATTGACCCGGATTAATGGTTAATCCGGATTAATTGTTAATCCAGGTTAAAGGTCATTGACCCCGGATTAAGACCAATTGACCCCGGATTAATAGTTAATCCAGATTAAAGGTCATTGTCCCCGGATTAGGGCTTAATCGGATTAGGGCTTAATCCGGATTAAGGTAATTTACCCCGGATTAAGGTAATTTACCCCGGATTGAGGTCATTGACTCCGGATTAAGGTAAGACAAATGGGAAGAGATAGAATTCTGAAATTTGGAACGTGGTTCACAGATGGAAAGTTAGATAGATGTAGATGTTCCATTTTAGAAATTATACTTATGAATATGAAAAGTATTAAATGGTACTAAATTTGGTACTATTTGCATTTAGTTGAGCGTATAGAGATGGAATACTTAAAAGTACTAAATGCTATTAAACATGATACAATTTAGATCAATGTGAACGAATAGGGCTGGGATCCTAGCATTTTTTGATTGATGTTACTGTTGCAGGGTGGAATGAGGAAGTTTTGGAAAATGGAACTTACGTCTACAAAAAGTAGTAAATGATTTTTAATTTCGTACAATTTGGATGTTGGTAAAAGGATAGAACTGGAAGCCTTAACTGTTGACTTAAGATTATTATTGGAGTGCACGGATGATGTAGTTTTGGAAAATCGTATTTATTGGTACGAAAAGTACAAAATTTGGTACAATGTTAACTTTGGTGAACGTGTAGAACTGGACTCCTGAAAGCTGCAACTAAGCTTACTGTCGATAGTGTTGGAATATGTGTACGACAAATACAGAATGGTACCTAATGGTACAATTCGGATTTCGATGAACAGTTAAATTTAGACTTACCACCAAACTGTGGTAAAGGGTATTATGTCTATATGCATTTGTTTGTAACAGGCAAAAGTAAACGAGATAGACATATGGTTCATTTTGAGAATATACATAGAATCAATGTCTGTCCATGTTAAAATGCAAACAGAATACATGTCGCATTTATGATCCAAATTGGATTAAATTTGGCATAGGTCACTTGTTCGGGCCAAGGAAAATATATCTAAATCGGTTCAGATTTAGATATAGCTCCCATACCCAAAGTCCCATATATCTATCGATTTGCACGAAATTTGGCACAGCGTAATGAATTAAGTGTAGAATGATGTGTGTTAAGTTTTATGAACATCGGTTCAGATTTAAATTTAGCTCCTATATACTTTTTCTTTCGATATTATGTAAATTGTGCACTAAAGGCCCAACGTTTTAGTAGTTAATATAAGATAATTTCTGGCAAGTTCCATTTAAATCGGTTCAGATTTTGATATAGCTTCTACATATATATTTTCGTCCGATTTTACACAAAATTGTCACAAATTATGCACAACGTACTAGAGTTAGTATAACCCAGAAGATGGATATAAATGATGCATCAAGGTGGGTCCAATCGGCAAAAAATTTTGCGCTACGTACTGAAGTTACTATAAAATAACGCGTGGCAAGTTTAGTTGAAATCGGTTTAGATTTCGATTTATATAGGTCCTTCGAAAATTCGACGTCTGTTATGATTCATCTGTTGGATATACCCAAAGTGGTGAAGGGTATCATATTGTCGGCCCGTCCGACTTTACTACTTTCCTTATTGGTTTAAATTCGTACTCATGAGAACGAAAAGTACAAAATTAGATACAATCTAGACTTTGAAGGATTTAAGATTATTTATGAATCAGAAGTACTAAATGGTACGGAGAGTGCTGGAAATCTGGAATATTGGTATTAACTGGTAGGGGAGACTGGACACCTTCGGCACTTTTTGTTTAGAGCTCTATATCTCAGTACTTATTCAACATATATAAAAACTTTATGGCTGATTATTGTCCTCTGACACTTCATTATAAAAACTAGTACCAAAAGGATATAAAAATTAGTATTAGTTACAAATGTTGACAGTTTTGTACGGTGAGAGCTTCATATCGAAAACGCGATTGCCGATGGTGCCCCGATGCCGAAAGTGCCCCAGTCTCCCCTACTAAAATTTGTAAAATTAGAAATACAATAGTTTTGAAAATGTGTTCGAAAAGTGTTGAATGGAACTAAATGTGGAACATGTAGGTATTTGCTAAAATGTATAATTGGAATTCTGATCACTCTTTAATCTGAATAATGGGAAAAAGAAAGAGATTTCAGAAATTAGTGCTTACGTGTATGAAGGGTACTAAATGGTAATAAACTTGATATTAGGTGTGGCAATATAAGTGGAATTCGGTATAATAGTACAAAAATGTATACAGTATTCACGATTTCCATGTAAAATATTATTTATTTATTTTTTATTCCCTTTCCGCATAAGAAGTAGCGGGCACTCGCTAGTTGCATATAAATCTCCCATGAGGAGGTTGTATATATTTCGTACATAATATTAAATGTAGCTGTAAAATCTCCATTCTACAATGTACAATAGTTTGATCTACGCCAAGCCACTATTCTATTTGGCATAATTTTAAAGTTTATTTTTTTCCTAACGGTTGTGCGTACAAAACTTCAGTCCGTTGGTAATTAATGTCATTTTCACATATTCCTTTTTAAATATGCAAATACCTAACGCGAAGTGAAATGTTGATTTATCCCACGACATAAATCACTGTCTATGTGTATTGGTGTCTTCTTGGAAAATTTAAGATTGTATTCTCTCTTCCCCCACTTCTAAATTTCTCCACATTTTCTTGGTAGCTGTAGGTGTAAATAATACCTTCCACAGCATGTTGAAAGGTAATGTTTGCCAAAGTTCAATGTAACACCAGTAATGCCCCATGTGTTTTCAATGTTCTAGAAAATGTAATTTATTTTGTGCATTAATTTCTAGTTTCCTCATGTTTATGCGCTCTACATCACACTCCTTAATATGTAAATTTTTAAAGGTAAATTACTGAACTTTTGTTTCATCATAGAAAAGTTTTCTGTATACAATATTCCTGTTCATAGAGAAATTGTGCAGACTAGGTAAAAGTCAACAACAATTAATTTTTTAGCGAAAGTATAAAGTAAAAAATATGATAACTTTTTGTCTCAAAAAGTTTTTGTGGTTCTTAATTCTCAGACGAGATATTTAAATTTAGTTTATAATAATTGTCATATATGTCAGATTATGAGTTTGTAGACTAACATCAAAATTGTAAATGTCTTATTAAGTAGTAAGGGTATGTCAATTTGACGTACATATATAAATATTTGATAGGAAGATTTTCTAAGCAATGAAACCCCAAATTAACAATTTATTTAAAACCTCCCCAACATTCCCAAAATACCGAATAACAGACGAACGAATGGGGCCTCCGAAAATAACTGGGAGAGAAATGTAGCTACAAATATAGCAATCGTGTATGTCCTTATTGGAAAACCTTTTATATAGATAAATATGAATTGGAAGTCTAACAGAGATATGGGCATACACACAAACCTTTGGTTGATTCCGCTATTCGAGTTATTGCCAATATTTCTGCTTTCACAAACTCTTTGGTAAAAACAAGGTTAAAATACCATCACCGTAGGATACACCTTCATTATAGTGCCATTCTATTTGGATTCCAATTCTATTTCATTCCAGTTATCCTTAAATCATTTCTAATCAAAACCTGTGAGCGGAGCAGTATAGTCGGACGGGCCGACCATATAATACCCTACACAACTGTTGCACCTTCAATTGTGGCCTATAGATCGACTCAAAAAAAACACACACACACACAAAAGTTAAGCTTTCGGTCCACTTCATCCCAAAATTTTTATCTGATCATCACCGAAAGTATTGACGCCATAGAACACAAATTTTGTAATTTGTCACACAAAAGCCAGATTCCATTTGACCCGCTAAATATTGACCGATCTTTACCAAAACATGCATGCTTATTCTCTGGGCCGATCCCCTTCTCCATGCAAAAATTCGCGGTGTTTGGGTCATAATTGCGGCCTCTGGAGCATCCAGAAAAACCGACAAAAATTGTGTTTTTGGTCCATTTCATCCCCTAAATATTAATCGATATTTTCCAAAAACAATTAGGGTCTTCATTGGCCAGAACCCTTCCTACATGCAAAATTTCGTGAAGATTGGTCCATAACTGTGGCCTGTATCGTGTTTACAAATTATAATGGACAGACGGACGGACGGACAGACACACATGTCTAGATCGAATCAGCTAGTCGAGATATGATGATCGGTATACTTAAAGGTGGGTCAAGGACCAATATTTCGCGGCGTTACAAACATTTGGGGCTGCACAAAGCTATAATACCCTGACAACATAGTTGTGTAGGGTATAATGAAAATATAGGGAATGAAATGCTATGAAAATATAGGGAACATACCAAAAAGTTGAGATATACCGATAATTCTACAAACCGATTTATGTAAACCATTATGTGCACCAAATATAAACTTCGGCAATTTTTAATGGGGATTTTTCCTAAAATCTGTAAGATCCAAAAAGTGGACTGATACTGATAACGCACGTGATATTGTGATACGTGATGTTGTGATACCACAATACACGGAACAAATCAAATAACTATTTTAATATAAAAAAGGGGGTTATATGGGGACTACCCCTAAAAAGGGGTGAATATTTATAATTTTTGGTGTGGAGATTTGTTACCATATACGACTACCAAATACCAAATTTCATCGAATTCGGGGACTATCCGAAAAAATTGACATATATTTATAATTTTCTGTGGAGAGATTTGCTACCCAATAATAACTGAAATTACTAAATTACAGCCAATTCGGTGAAAAATCCGGTCAAAACACCCCAAAAACTGGAAATTGGGAGGTACCCTTATATGGGGGCTACCATAAAAAGTGAACCTATATTTTTAATGTTTAGTGTGGGAAATTTGGTACCCAATAAGAACCCAATGTACCAACTTTCAGCGAATTTGGTTGAAAACCGCGCTCAAGAACCCTAAAATACCGAAAATTGGGGGTACCCTTATATAATTTTTAGCATAGAGATTTGCTACCCAATAAGAACTCAAAGTACCGAATTTCAGCGAATTTCGGTTGAAAAAAGCGATCAAACCCCCCAAAATACCGCAAAGTTGGGGGTACCCTTATATGGAGGCTATCCGAAAATATGGACCCATATTTATAATTTTCAGTGGAGAGATTTGCTATCCAATAAGAACTCAATACAACAAATTTCAGCGAATTCAGTTGTAAAAACGCGCTCAAGAACCTCAAAATACCGAAAATTGGGGGTACCCTTATATGGGAGCTATGCCTAAACGTGGACCGATAAAGCCCATCTTTGAACTTGACCTGCCTGCAGACAAAAGACGACTCTATGCAAAATGTTGGCGATCTATCTCAATTCGTTTAGACGCTAAAGTGATTACAACAGACAGAAAGACGGACATGGCTGTATCGTCATAGAATTTTACGCTGATCAAGAATATATATACTTTATATGGTCGGAAATGATTATTTCGATGTGTTACAAACGGAAAAACAAAATTAATATACCCTCCATACTATGGTGGGGGGTATAAAAAGGGGGTTGTATGGGGACTACCCCTAAAAGGGGTGAATATTAATAATTGTTGGTAGGGAGATTAGTTACCATATACGACTACAAAATACCAAATTTCACCGAATTCGGTTGAAAACGCGCTCAAGAACCTCTAAATATCGAAAATTGGGGGTACCCTTATATGGAGGCTACGCGAAAAAATAGACCTATATTTATAATTTTTTCTGAAGAGATTTGCTAACCAATAAAAACTCAAATTACTAAATTACAGTAAATTCGGTGAAAAAATCCGGTCAAACGCGAATTCGGTTGAAAAACGCGCTGAAGAACCTCAAAATATCGAAAATTGGGGGTACCCTTTTATGGGGGCTACCCGAAGAAATTGACCTATATTTATAATTTTTTCTGAAGAGATTTGCTAACCAATAAAAACTCAAATTACTAAATTAAAGCAAATTCGGTGAAAAAATCCGGTCAAAACCCCCCGACAGAAAATTAAAGGGTACCCCTATATGGGGGCTACCAGAAAAAATGGACCTATATGTATAATTTTTTGTGGAGAAATTGGGTACTCAATAACAACTCAATATACCAAATTTCAACGAATTCGGCTGAAATACCCGCTCAAGAACCCCAAAATACGGAAAATTTGGGGGGTACCCTTAAATGGGAGCTGTACCTAAACGTGGACCGATATATCCCATCTTCGAACTTGACCTGCCTGCAGACAAAAGACGACTCTGTGCAAAATTTTGGCGATTTATCTCAACTCGTTTAGACGCTAGAGTGATTACAACAGACGGAAATGATTATTTCGATGAGTTACAAACGGAAAAACAAAATTAATATACCCTCTATACTATGGTGGAGGGTATAAAAATAATAAATTTAGTATTTTACTTTCCATTAGCAACACAAACTTCGCACCACTACAAACCACTACAAACTCTTGGAGCAAAATATATAAACGCTAACAGAAACCAAAAACCAGCGACAGACGGGAGGGGCAGAATACAGAACGAGTTAATAGAACCAAGCGGAGAATACCCATTCTTATCGGATGAAACTATATGTGTTTAAAATTTTTGACAAGGTATCTAAATAGTTCAAGAATGGAAAATAATTTTCAAACGTTATAATAAACACAGTAATAAGTTTTTTGTTTGGATTCATCGATTTTGAGGGTTCAAGACACGAGAAATTCGAAGTGTGTTTTCTACAATTTTGGACATTTGACCATTCATTAGAAAATGCAAAAGGTTATGTAGAATATTTCCAGAAACAAATGAATCTTTCAAACGACTACATCCATATTGTGAAACATGATGTGTTGAGCAGCATGAAATACCGCCCAATATAGAACCTTTGTATGGGGGCCCTAAGAACTTTTTATGTGGCAATATATTATCTGTGAGATCTTTAATATTGCTACGCCATCATGATTCAACATATATACGGAAATAGCTGATCAAGATCATGCAGAATATATATTCGTTATGGGATCTGCGGCGAATTATGAAACTGAATGGTTTCTTTAATGGATGCTATAAAATGAATGCCGTAGTTAATTAGATCAGACAGGGTGTCCAAACTTTCAAACTGAACGGTTTGAAATGTATACTCTCAAATGAATTAGCTCAGCTAAATTTTATAATAACAGTTGCGACATGTACATCAAAATATTAAAAAGTTAATTTCTGATACCAAAAAATTATGTAAAATTGAAGTAACAGTTATTTGGCTGATTTAAAAGTCCTACATACCCATACCAACAATGAAATTTACTTTCAACAAATGTAGCCTTCATCTTTTATCCATAATATTTTGATTTTGAAATCTACTTAGAATTTTTCTGATTGCTTTGGTAATATCAAGGAGGATGTAATTTCATACTTGAATTACTAAACGTCAACAATTTCATTCTGTCTTCTGTATGGATAAATGAATGAAGAACATTTATTGCCAGAATTTCATACAAAAGGAACGTTTAGTGGACGGAGCAGCATTATGTTCTAGGATATTAATTTTATTATCTTTAAATCATTGTTCTTGCATTAATATATTTATCCAGCAGTGTATTTGTACTGTGTTATGAATATTACACCAATGACTCTATGCCTGTCCGATTGAAATGGTTTTTTGCATAGATTGCAGAAATACATGTGTATGGATTGATTCAAGACTATAAGATATAGATCAAATATTTTATTTCGTCCGACTTAATTCAATGAACCATAGTAAATGTTTAGTCTTGAATATACCCAAAGTGCTGAAAGGTCGGATCCATCATATTTCTTGTCTGCAGACAAGTCATGTTCGATAATGAGCAATTTAGGTCCACGTTTAGGCTCGGAGTAAAAATCCACAGAAAGATAGAGTTCTGTGGTAGTTGTGTAGTGTAGTGTATCGTATGGTCGGTCGCGTCCGACTATACTGCTCCGCTCACTGGTATAAAATTCTGTTCAAAGTATTTTGAAGATGCTGACGACTTGCAATAAGGGCTGACAAATTAAATTTCTGTCCAATGAATTTTGAACAATAGGTACATATTTAGGCATATCCCATATGTAACGATATTTGATATTTCGGTATTTTAAATGTTTAGCTTAAAGGAATGTATGGAAATAGAAAACTAAAAGGCTAAGCTCGAAGATGAGCAGTATCAATCCACATTTAGGCATAAAAAAAATCAGTTTTTGTGGAATTTAGTTTACGGTTCAAGAAAATCAGAACTAAATATAAAATCGAGCAGATTACTCATTTCATTTGAATGGCATTGCAATCCCCCTATGGCCAATATTTCGTGTTATGAAGGGTATAAAAATATTTTTTCTGTATAATGGTTGGGAACTTTTCAATTTTCCTCCTACATTTTTACAGTATATGGTTCCATTTGAAAACTAAATATCTTATTCACTATCATCCTTGTTCCCTATTTTTATTGGCATGATAATTGATATTTATTGTTATTTCCTTTTTGACTCTTGTCTCGTGTGAATTTCGAAATTGATGTCTTTACAACGTGAATGTGCATGGACATTTGTCATGACATAAAATATTGTCCTTTATTGTTCTTTGCTGTTTTCCTTAGGAGATATGTTTTCGTTTACGCTTCTTGTCATTTCAGTTTGCATTTCGAAAAGGTGATTGTTAGGTTATATGAATAACATAGAATTCAATTCAAGGATAAATTTAGCTTTTTTCGTATCATTCGAGAGATTATACACCAAAAGATCATAAAAGTTTAGAATATCAATACCGAAAAAATAGCAAGGACCAAAAGTTTGAGTTTGGCAGCAGCTAGTTTTTAGACCCTTCACCACACTGTGGTACAGGGTATAATGTCTTTGTGCAAGGAATCGAAATAGACCAATGGTTCCTTTTGACAATATGCATAGGATCACTTTCTGAGTCGATTTGCATGTCCGTTTGTCCATGTTAAATTGTAAACAAAGTACAGGTCGCTGTTTTGATTCGAATTGGATGAAATTTGGCACAGTTAATTTATTTGGCCCAACGACGAACCCTATTGAAATTGGTAAAAATCGGTTCAGATTTAGATATAGCTCACATATATATTTTCGTCCGATTTAAGGTAAATGGTAAATGGGGCACCAAAGTCCCTATATATCCTTCGATTGGCACAAAATTTGGCATAGAGTATTTAATTGAGTCAAGAATGATGTGAGCTAAGTTTCGTGAAAATCGATTCGCATTTTGATATAGCTCACATATATATTTTCGTCCGATTTTATGCAAATGGAGCAAAAAGTCCTTATATATCTTTCGATTTGCACGACATTTGGCACATCGCACTTAACTGGGTCGAGAATTATGTGTGCTAAGTTTCGTGAAAATCGGTTCAGATTAAGTATGCTCCCATATATAGTTTCGTCCGATTTTATATAAATGGTGCATCAATGTCCTTATATATCTTTCGATTGGCAAGAAATTTTCCACAGAGCACTTAATTAAGTCGGGAATGATGTGCGCTAAGTTTCGAAAAAATCGGTTCAGATTTAGATATAGCTCCCATATATATTTTCGTCCGATTTTATATAAATGGTGCATCAATGTCCTTATATATCTTTCGATTGGCACGAAATTTGCCACAGAGCACTTAATTAAGTCGGGAATGATGTGCATTAAGTTTCGATTTTGTCCGATTTCCTCAAAGTTTGGCGCTTCGATTTTATGTGAATCCTATTTTTATGAAATTTAGCATAGCGCCCTGAATTGACCACCAATGTACCTATATGTCTTTCGATTTCCTCAAATTTTGGCACACTATATTGAATTAAGTATAGAATGATATGTGCTATGTTTTGTGAAAATCGGTTTAGATTTAGTATAGCTCACGTATATATTATTTGGCCGATTTAATGTAAATAATACACTAAAACCCCTATATATTTCCGATTGGCACGAAATTCTGCATAACGTACTGAATTGAGTCTAGAATGATGCATGTCGGTTCAGATTTAGATATAGCTCCCATATATATTTTCGTCAGATTTTTTGTTAATGTTGCACCAAAGATATTTCGTGAAAATCGGGTTAGATATAGACATATGTCCCATATATATTTTCATCTGATTTTACGTAAATGGTTCATCGAGGAGCCTACCTCTGATCCATATACACGATATAAAATTGTGGACGGCGCTTTAAGCTGCAGCATGCCAAATATGCATACATAATTTTGCTGGGTTTTATACAAATTGTACACCAAAGAATCTTAGTCACCCCGATTGGCATTGAATTTTTCATAGATTTCGGAGTGGAATATCTATGGGATTTTGTAATAGGTTCAAATATCGTTGTAAATCACACATTTAATTTCGCCCGATTCCATTTTACAGTATATTGTATATATTACCGCCTCTTGTATGTACCCATAGTGATATGATACCCTTATATAGTCGGCCCCGTCCGACTTTTGAACATTCCTTACTGGTTATATCTACGATAAATTAAAATTAAAACATCAAACATGATCTACTCTGCAAATGTTTATCATGATAGTTATTATCCCACTTGGAAAAATGTGGCTAGAACGATTAGTAGGAACGGTATATGGGAGCTATGTCCACACATGAACCTATATAAATTTGACCGCATGGTTTTCAACTTAAAAGAACCAGGAATATCAAATTACAACCATTTGGTTAAAAAAATGCAAAACTTAAGGTTATTTTCAAATGTTTTTAGTTTCAGCGACGTTTTCCTACCACTGCACTATATGTAATATAGACAGTTTTTCAGGCAAAAAGTCATTTTTTCAATTTTGGGAAATAATATCTTTTTTGATGGCATTAAAATGAAAACATGCCAAAATTTATGATTCTGTAAGATTTTTTTCGTATAAGTGTCTTAAAAGCCGTGAAAATCGTAGCCAAACTCTAAACTTTGAAAATAAAATTGAAGAAATAAAAAAGTTTAAGAAATTAAGGCGTATTTTAAAATGCTTGAAACCGCTGAATACAAAGCATAAACATAAAAATTAAACATGGAGAATATTGGCGATGGTGTGTGCTGTATATTTAATGTATAATATTTGTTAATACGTTTGTGTAACGATTCAAAATATACATAGTTGACTATAATAAAAGAAATGTATTTATTTTTTAAGCATAAGTAATTTTAGATAGACTTTTACTAATAATTAAAGCCTTATAAATTGAATTTGAGACCTATTGGCTCAAATTGCGATTTTGTGCGTTTTTCGTGATATATCGATTTTTTGTAGTGAACTTCAGTATAAAAACAATAAAATTTTCGATATATGCTTTGGTGAAAGAAATAAAAGCAAAGAAACATATTGTTGTTAACAACGTCCCCGCAAATAAAGTTGACAATAACAACAATATGGACGAAAAATACGTCAAATTAAAAGAGAAAATTAGGTTATTTTGCATGCATTGTCAAGATGGACCAAATGTCATAGGAAGATAGAACATTTCCGCGAAAAAAAAAACAAATACACTCGAATTTTGATTACAAAATAAATAACAAGACTCTTAACCCTTTAAATATCTAATCGCGGGGTCGATTTTTTTTAACTTATTACCCTAATCGTTTTCAATCGTTTGTTGTGTATAAGAAAACTAATGAAAATATCTGAGAAAGAATCAGCTTTGTTCGTTATATGTGTAGTTGCTTATAACCGTTGTTCGTTATATCCGGTTTTTACTGTGGAAATATGCGTTTTCTCTTTCTTTTACATATAAGTCATTTAAAAAGTCAAACCAGTAAGGAAAGTAGTAAAGTCGGACGGGGCCGACTATATGATACCCTTCACCACTATGGGTATATTAAACAGGACTATTAACATGAAATTGGATGAAATAAAATATGTGATATTTATCTAAATGTGAATCTACCTAGATCTATCCATAAACATGTCATTCGTTTGTTACAATGGGACAAAAGTATGTAAATCGACTTCAAACAAATATAAAAAGGTCATCCGTTGGTCTATGCCTGTACTTCTAGAAAACGCAACTACGTAATTCTATGCTCAATTTTGTAAGTTGTGCAAAATTTGATGTCAATCTGACTAACATGAGCAGTTTGATGCCCAATTTACTTGAAATCGGGCGAAAATATATATGGAAGCTTTATCCAAATATTAAGCGATTTCAAACAAACTTGTCACGAAACAAGGCATACATCACTCTAGGCTCAATTCAGTACGTTGTGCCAAATTTAGTGCAAATCGAAGGATATATATGGACTTTGGTGCACCATTTACATAAAATCGGACGAAACTATATATGGGAGCTATATCTAAATCTGGACCAATTTTCTCGAAACTTGGCAGACATCACTCTAGGCTCAATTCAGTACGTTATGCCAAATTTCGTGCAAATCGAAGGATATATAGGGACTTTGGTGCACCATTTACATGAAATCGGGCGAAACTATATATGGGAGCTATATCTAAATCTGGACCGATATTCTCGAAACTTGGCAGACATCACTCTAGGCTTAATTCAATACGTTATGCCAAATTTCGTGCAAATCGAAAGATATATAGGGACTTTGGGGCACCATTTACATGAAATCGGACGAAACTATATATGGGAGCTATATCTAAATCTGGACCGATTTTCTCGAAACTAGGCAGACATCACTCTAGGCTCAATTCAGTACGTTATGTCAAATTTCGTGCAAATCGAAGGATATATAGGGACTTTGGTGCACCATTTACATGAAATCGGGAGAAACTATATATGGGAGCTATATCTAAATCTGGACCGATATTCTCGAAACTTGGCAGACATCACTCTAGGCTTAATTCAATACGTTATGCCAAATTTCGTGCAAATCAAAAGATATATAGGGACTTTGGGGCACCATTTACACGAAATCGGACGAAACTATATGTGGGAGCTATATCTAAATCTTGACCGATTTTCACGAAACTTGGCAGACATCATTTTAGACCTAAATGATTAGGCTGTACCAAATTTCGTGCAAATCGAAAGATATATAGGGACCGTTTAAATTAAATCGGTTAAATATATATATGGGAGCTATATCTAAATCTGAACCGATTTTTCCCAATTTCAATATGGTTCGTCCTTGGGCTAAACAAATGAGCTGTGCCAAATTTCATCCAATTCGGATAATAAATGCGACCTGTACATTGCTCACAAAAATACATGGACAGACGGACGGACGGACGGACATGCATAAATCGACTTAGAAAGTGATTCTATGCATATTCTCAAAAGGAACCATGTGTCTATCTCGTTTCCTTTTGCCTGTTACAAACATATGCACAAAGACATAATACCCTATACCACAGTGTGGTGAAGGGTATAAAAATCGTTTAACACCGCTGTTATTAATTTTTGCCTCAAAAACAGGGCAAATTACCTATAGTGCACTATGACTGTTGTTTAGCATTTCTCGTCCCTATATATTGAAACCCATATTTGTGTAAAATTTTTACGGATCCATTTTTTGAGTTTGACCGTTATTTCCAATCGATATCCGATTTTTGTTGGTATCCATATTTATAGACTTCACCACAATGTGGTACAGGGTATTATGTCTTTGTGCATATGTTTGTAACAGGCAAAAGGAATCGATATAAACTAAAGGTTCCTTTTGAGAATATGCATAGAATAACTTTCTAAGTCGATTTACTCATGACCGTCTGTCTGTCCGTCCATGTGTTTTTGTGAACAAAGAACAGGTCGCATTTATGATCCAATTTGGATGACATTTGGCAGAGTTCACTATTTTGGCCCAAGGATAAACCCTATCGAAATTGGAGAAAATCGGTTCAGATTTAGATATAGCTCCCATTGACACCCTAATATTTTAACTAAACCTGTATAATGTTGCAAGATGGGACTTATCGGTCCACTCCTGCTAGCTCCTCCCCTACAATCATATCCATCAAGAACCGTGTATATGCCTCCCCAATCTATTTTGGATAAAATTATTCACGTATCGCTATATTTTATGATACATTTACTCAGGAATATGGCTTATAAATGTTCATATTTATATACAAAATAAAGCGATTATACACGCAGAATTCTCAAATTATGTATTTACAGATGTTTCTACTTTCAAAGTACTTTTGATCGCAGTTTTATTGGGCGGATTTGAACACGGCTGGTGTCAGTAGATTCAGCACGTAAAAAAACTAAAATTACGCGGGGGCTCAACTCAATAAATAGGTTTTTTTATACAAATGTTCTTGAGATAAACATCAATCGAAGTGAAATCACGAGTCCTATGATCCTATAATAAGTTTAGAGCTTCAAGTAGCTCGTCCGAAAACAGGGAAATTTCGGCTTCAAAATGTCAGCATCCGGCTTAGTTGAATGCGGTGGAAATATCGAAAAATCATTTTAGTCATAAATTAGTAAAAGACAAAAAAATTGTTGGATTTAGCATAATTTTTACCCATTTTTACACCCTCCATCGTTTTATTTTATTTTTTTTTTTTAATTATCGTTTCTGACCCCATTAAGTATATATATTCTTGATCAGTGTAAAATTCTAAGACGATCTAGCCATGTCCATCAGTCTGTTGTAATCACTCTAGCATCTGCAGAAACTGAGCTAGCTGTCCAAAAATTTGCACAGAAGTGCCAGAGCTATATCAGTCGACGTGTAGGCATATCCTCCATATAACGGTACCTCCAAATTTTCTCTATTTTGAACAAGTTTTGAACCGATATTTTGGGTTCTCATTAGGTATTAAATGTCTGTATCAAAAATTATCAATATTGAACCACTTTTCAGTGTAGCCCCATAAAAAACGGTACAATAAAAATTTCAGTATGTTGGAAATTATGTACAAGTCTTTTAACCAATTTTGCTGTAATTTTTTTTTTTTGATTTTAATGGCCGGAAAATCTTCCTACCAATATTGGTCCACTCATGTAACGGTACCTCGTATTTTGAGTATTGTTGAAACATTTTTAACCGAATCGGCTGTATTTTGATATTTTGGGTGTTTAGCTCAGAGGGGCTCCGCCGATGGGAGTCGGTACGCCGAATGCGTGGAGCAGTGGACCGTAGGGGAGGGGGTGTATAAATAGCGCAGTGTGCCGGAAAGTAGAAGAATTAAAAACACAAGAGTTTTGTAATAAGTAGAATTCAATGGTTTATTTGGTTGTTTGGTGGTAAACGATATTACCTTTGGCAACGATATGCCTGTGTGCATATCGTGGTTGTCTGTCCGAGTGACAGATTGATACTCCTAGATGCTAGAAGGAGGCGGCAAAACAAGTGACAATTGATTATTCGTTAAAACGTCAAAAGCGCAAACTCAAGGTTGCAATAAACCGTAGTGCGTACATTTTAACGAATAATTGAAGACCACAACAGGGGTCAATAGAAAGTATTATTTTTATACAAATCTAAATTAAACATTCCGGCCCCCTTGAAACATCAAGGTATGTTTCTAAATAATACAAGTAAGTAAGTAATAGGTACGACAGGAGTATAGTGCAGTGTGAGCATTTCAACAAAATGTATGGAGTGAAAAGCACATGAATCGGCAGTAACAGATTCGTTATCCAACTCCGCTACAACGATAACACGAATTATAAGGCCACAGATGAATCTGCAGTTACAGATTCGGACCTTTAGGAATCAATATTTGCGAAATCATTTATTATAAGCCGTAGATGAACCTGCAGTTACAGATTCGGGCTTCCATCAAGTTTTTATTAATGTACGACATTTTATAGTATGAAGTCGCAAATGAATCTGCAGTTACAGATTCGGACTTCAGCGAGCTATTATATACCCGAAACGATATTCGAGGTCTGAGCAAAATGAGATTTCTTTGCATTTGTCGCGAGACCAATTTTTTCTGAAGGTCGCTTTGCAACATTATTTTCCAATAAATTGTTATTAATAAATGTTATCAAATTTTTCTTAGACATATTTTTGAAATTTAAGTTGTAATTAGATTTAGTATTACCCAGATTTTTAGATTTATTTTCGTCTCCAAGCGATGTGGAGGATATAAATTTCAAGGGACGAAAGACTGGAGCAGAAGCTGACAACAACGGTTTTGTAGAGCTTGACGAAACTGCTGGAATCTCAACCGGAGTCGAATTTTTCGGTTTTGTTGACTCGCGATGTAACAAAGTGTGGTGACTTTGACCACATTTCGAGCAATTACTCTTACTAGTACAATCTACTAGTTTGTGTCCCTTTGACAAGCAATTAATGCAACGATCCTGGCGCTTTACAAATGCAAATCGATTTGCTGGGGATAATTCCTTGAATTTATGGCACAAATGAAGGCGACGGTGTTTCTCACGACATAGAGAACACGATTTTCTAACTGAAGGGGAAGATGAATGTTCCGAAACGGATTTTCTAGCAGCATTTAGCGAAGTTGGTATTTTCAAAGGAATAGAGGATTTCCCGTAACTTTCTAAACACACGAGCGTGTTTATCCTTTCTGAAAGGAAGGTATCTAAATCTTTCCACGATGAAAGAGCTGACTTATTTGTGACACTTCCTTCCCATAGAGCCAGAGTTATTTTAGGCAACCTTTGTTGACAAACGAATACGAGTATTGGATCCCATTGATCCGTTGGCACATTGTATGTCAACATTGACGATATGCAGCTGTTAATGCCGCGTCGAATCTCTTTCAAGCCAGAGATAGTTTCCTTGTGGAGAAATGGGGTATTGAACAGCGACGACAATTGGCGATTTACGAAAATTCGAACATTTTCGTATTCGTGGTTTAGAGCTTTCCATGCGAGAGCGAAACCGTGATTGGTAAGTGGAAATTTCGAAACTATTTCCCGAGCTTCACCACTTGTCTTATGTCGCAAATAGAACAAGCGTTCAACATCAAACAATCTAGTATTTTTAATAAAGATGGCGCTAAACAAATCCCGAAAGGAAGGCCAAGCAGAAAAATCCCCGTCGAAAACATCAATATCTATTGGGGGCAATTGCATATTATGAACGATATCACAAGCGGAAGTAATGTTTTCCTGCGAATCAGGAATCGACAAAGATTGAGCCGATTGCTCGTTAATTTTATCCACCGTTTTACTATTGAAATTCTCTAAAGAACGAAATTTTGAAATGCGTCTATTTAATATTGTCATTGTATCCGAATACATTTTTAGAGAATCATTATATTTACTATCTGCCAAATTTAGACAATCTTTTGTAACATTTTCCGATTTTTTTAAGTGTTGCAACAACTTATGGGCCGATTGCCATAATTTTTCTAGCTTGCTCTTCCTTTCCTCTAACCCAATAATATTTAAATCTTCTGATTTTGTGGCACCGACTTGTGCACCAAATTCTACGAGTGCGTCAGAAGCACTTATGAAGTTTAATAGAGGAGCGAAGGCCATGCTTATAATGAAAAGAGACAAATAATTTGCCGAAAAATTCAAAAATATGACTGGCAATAGAGTGTGTTAAATATTTATTTTGCAACACACCTATTACGAACAATCTAGCTAACCAATAATACCGACCAAGGTAGTGTAGCTACTCAACCTAAACGGACACGATAGAAAAAGGAATAAACAAAAAGTATTCCTACCAAAAAAACAACCAACGTAAGGTGAGTACTCGACCTATGCGGACATAACAGAAAGCAGAATAACAAAAAATATTCTTCTTTCGTTTGTTATGTTAGTTCACTGATCTAACAAAGCACAAACAACAAGTGCTGATCAGAGAATAAACGGTCGTTCTGTTGTTACAGCGAGAAAAGAAATAAATGTAACAACAATAATATGCAATATTATTGATGACAAACAAAACAAACGAAATAATATTGCAATTTTTGTTTTATGTAGTAAAAGAAAGGTGAAAAGTAACTCTTCAACAACAATATTTGAAGGGAGAATTAACGAAACAAAATATTGAGGGTTTTGTTGTTTTAAGAAACCAAACAAACAAAGAATGTCAAAGAATTTTGCGACAATGATATTTTTGATTTTTGTTTTGGTTATGATGCTGCCGAATGCAAGCATCCAAGTTAGAAGCCAACGATAGGCGCGAAAAAACGAAAGGGGTGATGCGATGTTGCAAAACGACCTTTGAACAAAACCGATTGTTTTGTTATGGTCGCGACAATTTACTTCGCGGGCTCACAAACACTGCACTATACGTACCTTTGACAAATTGTGGACTGTATAATATGTTGGGATGAATGTTTCAAAATCCAGTAGGATATCCAATTCAAT